>NC_134323.1:10111335-10136335 GCF_964195595.1 Calonectris borealis
GGGGCAGGGACGCAGGGTGCGGGTGCTACTCCGCAGGCACCTCGCTGCCACCCAGGGTAGCCTGCGGGTGCCACCAGGGGAGCTCTGTGCCAGGCCCTGGGGCACCCCAGCTGGCAGAGGCTGTCCTTGGGTCTGGGATGTGCAGCAGCTACGGGAGACCCCCCCTTGCCCTGCAGCACTGGGCAGGAGGGCAGCGGCTGCTGCCCCCTGGGGTTGCTGCTCTGGGATGCTCCTGCCCCCTCCTCCTCCTGCGCCCCCGGGGACCCCGCTTGAGCAGTGGGCAAGGTTTTCCCCCAATGTGTGATTACCGGAGGATGGCGCAACCCCAGCCATGTGGATCTCCTGCTGACACCAGGGGAAGTGTGCCTGCATGTTCTCAGGGCAGAATGTGGCCCCTGGGGCTGGATCCTACCCCTTTCCAAATCCACAGTGGCAAGTGCCAAGTCACAGTTAAACCATGCTTGCCACCAGCGGTACAGATGTTAGCAGTCATGCTGAACCGCCGGTCTGCAGCAGGGCCTGATCCAGCCACCACCAAGTCAAACGATGTCTCCTGACTTCCAGGGCTTTGGATCAGGCCTGAGCATGAAAGGCAGGAGCAGCACCATGCTGAAATGATTAGTTTTGCAACCGATAGCTAGTCCTAGGCCAGGTTAGTGGTGGTGTTAGTGCCAAAGAACACAGCAAGGTAGGAGCTGCGCAAAATAAATGCAAACTGGGATCTTTGAAGCACAAACGCATGTAGAAAAACCTAAGGAGCTGAAGAGAGTTGTGCCTCTTTGATAAAATATTTTTGCAAACCCCTTGGCTCCCCAGAAGTTAAAATGATGTGCGTTCCTGTCCTGTTCTTTTTGCTGTCTTTTGCTTACTTATATCAGGAGGGAAAATGAGAACGGTAGTTTGTTGCGTGATCTCGGTGATGTAAAGGAGCTTCCTTGAAAGGATGTTAGATCAAACACCGCAGATTTGCCAGGAGATGTGGGCAAATCCTGTCGTGGTGAGATTTGAGTTTTTAAATACTTTGTATTTAAAGGCAGACAGTTTTATGTATTGGAAATCTCTGAGCACCTGGGCAGGGCACACAGGGAGGAAGGTCCGACGCCGGGGCTATGGGGGAGGATCGGTGCACGGCCGGGGAGCCTGCGGTGGCATGGGTGGAAACCATGCCCCCGCCTGAGAAAAGTGGTGTCAGCTCTTATGTTTTTTGGGAACAGTGGAAAAATACTGAGATCGATTCCAACATCCTGCTTTAGGGACTGTTTCTCTCTTCGTTTATGCATGTAACTCCCAGTGATGCTAAATGGACCCTTAAGGCCTCGTTGGTCCTATCCTGCGTTTGCAACATATGTCACGTTCACATGGAGGCCCGTGAAGGGTGTCCTGCACGGCTGCTGGGCTGACTTCGTCCTGTCATTGAGCCTCTTTCCCTGCCCACGTACCTCTCTGTCCCTGCATCTGTGATGTGCCTAGGGTGACAGCAGCTATGCCACGGCATTTCAAGAGGCCCTCAAAAAGCAACTGATAGGGAATAATTATTTAAACATGACACCTCATTCCATCAGAAAGGGTACGCTGTTTACAGAGGGCCCAAACCTTGTCCCCTTGAGATTAGCAGGGGTTTCGTCATGGAGTGGGATGGGGTGCTAAGAGCCTCACGATGAAGCCTTTGCAGCCTCAGTATTTGGGGAAAAGGCCCACTGTTCAGAACAAGTCCATGCTCAAGCATCTGTTTTCCCTTGCTCGATATTAGATTTCCATCCGTAACCTGCAGAAATTCTCTCTCATCAATGGGACGAGAGATTGCTTTCTCCCTTTAATGTCTGTAATTTGTTTCAAGGAATGAGCTGCATAAGCATGTTCAAGAATGAACAAAAATTGTGCCCTTCTACCCCAGTTATGTCTCGATAGTACTTTTATTTTACCATCCTCTTTCTGAAGGCCTTTGGGGTTTCTTCTTCTTTGGGGGTAGAGGTGCCGGGGGAACAGGCTCACTCGCTGAGCCTGGCGCAACTGTATGGGAGTGTTGCTCCGGGAGGCTTTAGCATGATAAATTGGTCTGTAGGGGTTCACGGTGCAATTTTTTAATGCCAGCGAGTGTATTAGACACTGGTAAACTGTCCCAATTTGACCTAAGTGGAACTATCTTAATTTGTTTCCATGCAGCTTGCTGCCTGTACCTTTAAAATATCTGCTTTACATAGTCGGTGTCAAATGTGTTAGAATAATATTAGCACAGGTAAGTAAAATACCTTTTTATAAGGCTTTAAATCATTTCTGCTACAGTTTAATGTGTAAAGCTACAGATTTTCCCAATTTGTTCGTAAGGTTATGTATCACAGACCTTAAATCATTTAAGGTTTTAAACCTGAGGGGTTCACTCACAGTCATGAACTGGAAAGCAGATTGCAAGAGACATTGACATGCTGATCAATGACACGAAGCCTCCAAACAAATCAGTACAGGACTTTAAGAGATGAAGCCTTACTGTGTTCTGTCTGTCATCAGAATTTATAAAGCATCTTAGTGAAAGCCCCTTGAGAATCATTCCTAGAATTTTGCAAGTCATGAGCGTGTATGTAAAATCTGAGTTTTTTTTTTAAACACAAGTAGCCTTGTAATAGCATAGCAAAAATGTAGTCTACGATGTTGGCGTAGGAGTACTAAGAACCTGTTTAGCAAGATAACATCTTTTTCGAAACCTAACAGCTTATTATCATTTTTGTTCCTATTTCTTGGCTTTCTTACATTGAATGAGCTGCAAGTAAACACTAAAAAGGTGTATCTTGAGGTTTTAAGACATCAACAACAGCAGAAATTCCAGACAAACAAGCTGTCACTGTTTTTAGACACTGCGATTGAAAACATTGGATGGGACCTATGTTTATACGTAGCAGTCCAGGAATTTGCTTTTCCTATGTGTCCAAATATTGTAACCAAAATTCACTTATTTGAATTCTAAAGTGGTATGGGCCTCTATAAGTGGGACCTGAATCCTATCTAGATATGACTTCATATTTGGGAAGAACCAAATCTGATGACAAGGGTTTTTTTTAACCTTTTACAAAAGATTTTTGTTCTCTTCAGCCAACACTGTAGGTGCTTGGCTTGATTGCCCATTGGTTTGCTTCTCGTGTAGCTGGGTATACCCATGGGAAATGGGGTACCAGATCGGAGTAATGGCTTGTACGTGCTCACCACCCATTAAGCTCAATACTGTAAAATATGTAATGAGAAGATAGGCTTTGCCTTTTGGGGCTTATAATTCAAGTATAAAACCAGAGACAATTGGCATTTAAAAAGAAAACTAGGCATGAGGAGAGAGCAAAAAAGAAACGTGTTCCTACGCGTGAGAAACAGTGGTGATGGCAAACCAGATGTCTACTGCTGAATTGTTGGCAGTTAGCTGTGGAAATGTGAGTTGTAAAGGAGGGGTTTGAAGCTTTTGCTGGGGTAACTCTCCTGTGTCAGAGAAGTTCTATGGCAGAATTATCGCTTGGAAAATATTTCGACGTGCGTGATAAAGACTGGTTCAATCTGCAAGCGAGGGGGGAAGGAGTGGGAATCAGGAAACGTTGTGGTAGACCATCAAAATGAAAATAAGTAGCCTGTGTTTGGTGTGGTGGAGAAACCAAAGGAGTGAGAAGAGGAGGTGGCACGGACACAGTGGGACATTCTGCAGTAGCATTTTGCATTGGATGTAATTGGGACAAGGTGGAGTCTGGCGAGATCTTGGAGGATATGTGAAAAGTGTTGTATCAGTATTGCAGTAGTGGAGGGCTGTGCTGCTTAGTAGTGAACTCCTAATTTGCAAAATTATTTAATATTGTTTTAATCATCAATAGGAGTCTTCAAAACTGTTATTAATCTTTCAAGTCAACAAATGGCATTGCCCAGCAGTGTGGTCCTGTCAATGCTGACCGATGTAAACCAAATGCAGTGAAATGGCCAAGCTCTTAGTTATTTCCTACAGAAATAAAGGATGCAATTCTGTACACACCGACTACTACAGCCCGCTACTGGGGCTCTGCAGAGAATTCAGTGCTTCTCTGGGAAATCAGTGTTGGTAAGGTGAAGCCCTAAGGCTGTGGTGCTTGAACTGGGGTTTCGGAGCCAGAGTCTGCTGCATGAAATAGTTTGGTTGATGTAGATGTACAAAGTGTATTATTTGGAAGTGACCTTTAATTTCATTTGTTAGACATGCATAGGAATAAACATAGTTAGAATTCTCAGTCATAAATTCTTCAGATTATAGCTTCAGTCGAGTGAACTTTATTTTGCTCTAAGAACGCCCTTTGTTTTTGTTTCTATTTTGCTTACTAATGTAATGGCCCTAAATTCACTACTGACAAATATCTTGGAAGTATTCTGGCTTGGCTTTTACTGCTGGCTCTTATCTCTTTTAAGTAGGGTTTATTAGATGAGATCATCTACAAAGGACTTATTTCTGTTATAAAATGGAATTAAAAAAAAGTAAAAATACAATTAGTAGCTGTTCTCTTTTTACTCAGTTTGAAAGATTAGAATATCAATGTCAAAGAGAATAACTGGGTTTCTGGAGTATGCTATGCAACTTTTGTTTTATTCTGTTTTGTCCTCTTTTGGTGCACTGTCTAGGGGAAAGGATCAGAATAATTTCATTCTGTTCCTCAGCATTATCTTGAGGAGAGGTTTTCCCCCTCAAAACAATCCAGAACTGAAAGAACTTTTCAGTTCCCAAAATGAAATGACCACCAAACACATACATTATGAAGGTTTAAAAAATAAAAGGTGTTAATCCCATTAATATTCTAATTCTCAATACACTCTGCTGCTCTGCAGATTGTCTGCTTGAGGTGGAATTGTAATATTTTAACGTAAATGTTTGATTCAAACACTGAGTTTTGACATATTAAATTTCTCACAGGTTTTATTTTTACAGTTGCGACCTTCAGTACCTATCCCGTGTCTTTTAAGAATTTCGTCAGCCAGGGAACAGATTCGTTGGTTTAAGAGTAACTGGTAAGAATACTTACTTATATTCTCATAACATTTTCTTCTGCTTATGGATCTGAGTTTTTAGGTTTGTTTTTCCATATTAAAAAAATACATAAAAATGAGGTACATCTTAAAAAATACTATGTTTATGTCTTTAGCAAAACTTCTTATTGTAGTTCTTTCAGAGTATAGTGAGCTACAAATAGGGTTTTTTCAAGAAAAAAATCTGCTTGATAAAATCATGAGCATTCATCTTATGCAGTTGATATGTAATAATTGTGTTAGAGATGAATCATCATTTATTACTTTATCAACAGACTGCTGATTTTAAAAAAATCCATGACACTCATGATTAAATTCATTTTATCACTTTTTGTTGTTTTTTTTCCATAAGTTCAATAGAACATCTCATGCATGTTATTAAGAACCATATTCTGTTGTATATTAGCATGAGAAGAACACCCATGAAAATCAGTGAGTGGAGGGGTGTACTACATTGTATATGTGATTTTCCTGTGAGCTATTCCAGTGTGGTAGAAGAAAAGCTCCTGTAAAGTCTGAGAAATCAGATAGGTGTGGAAATCAGTGTGAAATCAGAATTGGGTTATTTGGCCCTCAGTTTGAAATAAAAGTCTAGCTTCCTAGGAAATAACCAATAATTAATTCTACATTCTACATGCGTTAATTGATTCTTAAATCAAAATTTCTGATAGCTTCTGCTCCCAGATCAAATTCTTATGTTATTTCTGTATTATAATTGTTATACTGGATTGTCCACTCGTCTTTCTATCTTGTGAATCAGTAGAAACTGTGTGATTCGGAGGAATTGTGCTGATTTATAGCTGATGTAAGTGAGAGGATATTCAGGCATATTAAAGCTTCAGTACTGCAAATGCATAAGCAGGTATTGAATTACTGATGCTAATGGAATTACTCACGTGAGTAAAGTTAAGCATAGACGTAAGTGTTTTCAGGATTGATGTCTGTACTTAGGAATTTATAGCATTTAAGAATATGGGTCACAATTTTTAAAACTTACTAATTGAATGTGAGCTACTGTATTTTATTCTAGACAATTGACTCGAAAAGAATTACAGTGACTTGATTCTAGAATAATTCCATCAACTTCAGAGAAGATATGTGGATTTTTAATGCTGTAAATAAGGATGTAGTTTGACCAATTCACTTCACTGATCCCTACTAATATCAGGAAATACTTGACAGAGTAAAGGAGGAGCACAGAACCGGACAATTAGTAATACAAATGGTTTCAATCAAATGGTTAAATAGCTCAGCAAAGACGTGGTTCATTTTGTAATAGCATTTGGAATCCAAATAAAACCATCTGAGAGATGTGCTGTTTGTTGTGATGTTAACGTGGAAAACAGAAAACTCTCAACACATCTTGAATTTCAGGGGGATGTCATAAAGCCATTATAGGTTAAAAAGAAAAAACAACAAAGAAAAAATTCTAAGCCCACAAACTTAAAATACGCATGCAGAAGCTCATACTCGATTCTAATTAACAAAGCTTACCTTTCTCTTGACCATACCCCTTAGAGGTCATCATGTAAACTATTTAAATTGATAGTAATATTATGCACCACGAAATTAATTTTACATTGTGTACAGTTTTTATTGTGACTTTATCTTGTTTCAAAAGTGCTTACTTTCTGATTTTGTGGATATTACTGACTGGATTACTTTTATTTTGGTTTTTACACAACAGTTATATTAGAAATTTGCTGTTTTATTCTTACCTTCTTAGTAAAAATCCTTTTATCACACAATGGGTAATTTATATCCATTACCAGCCCTTTCAATCCTTTTCAGTGGTGCTGTCAGTGCCTTTGGCACAGTAATGATTAATGTGATCTAATAATAGTGTGCCATTATATTACCTTAGTAAAACATGTACCAACATCCTATTCAGATCTACCAAATTCATAGCTTCCTATAATATTTTTGTTGAAAGACAGGATTACTATTTTTCAAAGCTGAATTTTTTTTTTTTCCTTTAACATATTTAATGAAATTCACAATTCTTTGCCATGGTAATCTTTGTGCATGCATTTGGGCTTGATGGGTGAATTTTATATCATTCTGCATTATTATGATTTGTTAGGCAAATTGTTTGACACGTAAAAAGAGATATGCATTACGTTGTTTTGTTAAGGGTGCATTTTAAGCATTCAGTACCTTCTGATTATTCTGCTGTATTTATCATAGAGGGTATATTTAGATTGTAGTATGCAAGAATAAGCATTTGGGCTAAAATGTGTCTGTCTTTTTCTGCATTCTAACCCAGATACTGCCACATACCGCAGAAGGCAAGCTCTGTGCTCCTCTGCCCAGCAGTACCAGTTTTGATTACAGTTGCTTTGCTGTGGTGCTCTCTCTTTGGCATTTCCTTGCTTTTTTGCCAGTAGAAACGTGCAGAATGGTGCCCAACTGTGAGCTGGAAACTGGGATCGTGCAGTGCTAGGTCTGTGGTTTTCAATCCAAGGTACATATATTCGAAAACCAAATTCATACATACCTACCCTGTACTTGAGGTTCAACCAGATGTAGCATTGCTGGACCCCAAAATCCAGTTGTCAGGTAGTACCAGTTCACCCTAGAAGCAGAGAAACTATCCAGAGGACACATTTTTTGGTAACAAAAAATGTTGGTGCTCATAAAAGTGTTGGAGTTGTATATGTATGACTGCCTTCCAGTCGTTCCAGTTACATACCTGATGCAGTGTGGGAATTTGCTGCTGCGCTTGCACTGAGCACCAATTCCCGCAGTCCTCTGCAACAGGAGGGACTTTAGTCACGGCACTCTTTCCAGTCTTGGGTTCATCTGTTTAATAATGCTTCTAATCAGCATGGCTGAAGAGTTTGGATAACACTGCATCTTTGCAAAGCATCTTAAATCTTCATCACCCAAAGATGTCATTATTGCAGTCAGGGAGTCACATACTTAACACAGTTGCAGTAAAATCAAAATGAAACAGCATGTCCACATTTTAACTCTACTTTGTGACGTTCTGTTAAATACATACTCTCACTGTTTCATCATATCACAATAAATAATGAATAAGAAAAATATTTTAATCTTGTCAATACTGGCAATGTCTAAAAACAAGGAAAGTGTGTGTATGCATTTATGTGGATTCCTTATTTGATTTAGGCTAAGCGATACAGCTGTAACATGATTTGAAATATGCAATCAATGTAAACGAAGAAAAATATTTTGAATGCAGTGTATAAACTGTGTGTTTCTTTAGACATATTTTTAGGAAAAGAAAAAAAGATGATGATTGTCATACCATATAACAATACTACTACTACTACTGGAAATATATGCAGCAGCTTTATTTTCTGCCATGGTAAAGACAATCTTAAGCCTTGGTCATTTAAATCAAAGACATTCTCATCTCTTCCACGCAGCTGATTCTTCAAGACATAACAAGAAATGGGGGGGGGAAGGGGGGAATAAAGCCTGAAATCTTGGTTTAACATTGTATTCAAAAGGTTTAAAGAAAGTTCAAAAAGATGCTTCCCTGTTCTTAGTAATAAATAATTATTTACGAAACAGAAAAACCTTTTATAAAGAACTCTCCAAAATCAGTTTGCTGATGGAGATGTAATTTGTTAAAGCTCGAACAGAGCTGTACCAGTCTTGAATTAGAGATGCTTTAGGTTGCACTGTAAGTCACTGGACTGTCTATTGAGAGATTGCATTATATCTTACTGCTTTATTACTCGTGGATCCTGCAGTTGTACTAGTCAGAACCAAGCCAGAATGAAAAATGGTGGCTTCCTTTTTTTGGCTAAGAACAGAATGGTCAGTGAAATGTTTCTCCCTCATCTCTTTACATGCAACCCAAAATAGATGTAGTAGACTGCAGAATAGACTTTTCCATGGTCTGAAGCATTTTCAGGGCCTCGTTGGTTGTGTCTTGTGTTGTTCCTTTCAGTGGGAGATTATTATATAAAGTGCACAAGGCACCAGGTTCCTTAGTGTAGCTTTATGTCTGTTTCTTTGGTAAAGTAGAATTGGAAGTCGGTGAATTGGCCAGCAAAGCATTATTTCACCTGCACATCTTTCCATCTTCATTCTGATGGGACAGAGGCTCTTATGTATCATCTCTGGGAGTATGGCTGGTTAGAAGAGGGAGAAGAGGATCCTGATGCAGCTGCGTAAGCTGTTAAACAGCACCATTAACAGTTCACTGCCCTTCTTTAGGTTCCTATCTGTATTGCTGTACTATGATCCTTAACACACTTGGGTAGGTTAGGAAGTGGCTTCCTTTGTGTGGCTCTGAAAGAAAGGCCTCCCAGTAAGCAGAGGAAGAAAAATAAAATAAATTTAAAAAATCTTGGCCTAATTCTTGGAAGATAGAAAAGCACAAGAGGAAAGTATTTTTGGCTTTTAAGGCTAATTTTATCTCTTGTGAGGCCATCGGGTCAATGAGTAGAAGTGGCGACTGGTAATTCTTGGGTTATATTACTGGCCACTGAATTACTATGTGACTTCAGTAATGAAACATAAATGTTCTCTCTGTTCCCCAGTGGGCATAATACCATTTACCTGTCTCAAAAATGCTTTGTAATTTAATTAACACTTGGAGTGCTCTTTGAGATCCTTAGATAAAAGCAGGCAAAATGAGTCAATTGTTACAGAAATCCCAATTTATGCCCATTTTAAAAAAATTACACTTTGTCTTGACTCTTTCAGACCTCAAATAATGTTTGATAGGAGTTTTGGGCTTTGTTCTTACTGGTCCTTAGAGTCACTTATTCTTAGTGATTTGCATAGGCGCAGTGTAGGTATTACTTTTTTTGTTCAACAGAGTATTTTGGTGGATCATAAATTACCAGTCCCTGTGCTGGGAATCTGTTTCTGAGAGAAGCATACATTTTCAGAGGAGAATTTGAGTTGTGCTAGAAAAGTTCTGCATTATTCTTCAACATATACTTTTTATCGTTTTAGGGGAAAGATTTCTTAATTTTTAGTTGTGCACTGGATGTAGTAGCTTAGTCTTTGTTTCATCAAGTATGCCAGTATCTTGCTGATAAATTACACATGACTGTACTATTGTAACTACAGCTATTCAACAGTCATGTATAATTACCACATCCTGTCATGGCCAGATGACTGACCAATGACCAAACCAAGTATTTCCTTTGTATAGACAATCCCTGTCTATAAGTATGCACTGATCTACATTTGGACTGATTCAACTATTTGATTGTATATACACTTCTGTTTGAATAAATACTTTGTAAGTCAGCTGAAATGTGCAGTTAAGAAGTTGATTTTTTGCATTCTCCTCTGACCTCCAATAAAGAACACTCATTAAGACAAGCAGGAACACTTGCAGCAAGCAACCTGCAGCTTCAACTCATCCATGTTTTCCATCTTGTTTTGGAAACAGCCAGATCTCTCTCGCCTCCCCCCCTCTCAGCATAAAACCCACCTCTTTGCTCCCAGGTAACTAATTCATTCTCACATTTTTTCCTTAGCAGCTCCATGCATTCATGTGGGGTTTGCTGCCTACCACTCAACTTTCTTTTCAGCGACTATGGAAACAGCACACACATACCTGGATATAGCTGGGCTCAAAGTAAGATTCTTGGCAAAAACGTCTATGCTCACAGTTTCCCCCTTTTAATCTGCTTTCCGCCACTATCTTGTTTTAACTACTCAAAAGGAGTTTAAACACTCTAATAGGTAAGCAGATAATCTCAACAAGCATCTTACAGCTAGCAAAAATGTTGCACACCTGTTTGTACACAGCCTTGATGAAATATCTCAAAGTTATGCTAAGCAAGTCTGCCATTCCCTTCTGGTATTAAAAATGCCATTATCTTAAGTTTTAAGTTGTACTATTTGTGTAATAGCACATAATAGCACCTACAAGGGAGTTTTATCTCTTTCTTATTCTTCCCCTCATCTCCTCCAGCAGTTTCTTTCAGAAGGTAGAAACTGGTCTTTTTGGTCTTGCTTTGAAAATTTAAATAGACAGTCTGACGCAGTTGTGACTGAAACTGAGGGCTGTCTTTCAGCTTTCGTGGAAATGTGGGAAGGCCAGCATAGCTCGAGTGATCTGCCACTGCTTTTCACGTATTTTAAAGTAACACATGCTCCATTTAACAGAAATTGTTAATATTTTTTCTGACTCTACAGCTGACTTTCTTTCCTCCTCTCTAAATTTTACTTTCATTGCAAGTTACTTTTTACCACAGAAAATTTGGAGGAAAGGTGGAGTGGGAGATGTCTGTGAAGTTCATACTTCTGCACAGCTGTAGTGACAGGTAGCAGTGCTGGAAGAAGTGCCAATGTCGGTAGCGATGTGGACATCTGCACACGTGTAAAGGACTTCCTGAGAGTAGCTTGCTTTGAGAACAGGTTAAAGTGTGCAACTGTAACGCTGTCAAAAAGTGGTAAGCTTCTCTCCCTTTCTCCCTCGTACTCTTCTTCTGGAATATTACATTTTCACTGAAAGTGTGGCTGCATAAAAATAGAGCACGTCTTAAGTCTCTTAATAGTGATCTCAAGTGTTGCTTTGAATGGACATTGTCCTGTGAGCAAAACACTGGAGGAAAATTCTTGTGTTCCTTTTCTTTCCTGTGGGTAACTGCACATTGCATAGCTGACCAAATATGCCAAGACTATGGAAAAAGAGAAAATGGCAAGATGACTGTTTCCCAAAAACAGTAAACACACATTGCAGCCCGGCTTCTTATTTGAGAATGCAAGATTTTACTTTTTGAATAACTACTGTATTTTAACAATAGGCATCAAGTGGTTGCTATGTGATACACAACAGTGTTTTTCATGAACTTTTGGCTGCTGAATAAGCCCAGCAAATATGGGTTCTTACCCTTTTAGTTTTCTGGGTCAATTCATTTTGCACAAAGGAGAGAATGATAATTTGAGTTGTAGGCAGAGAATGTTTTCCTCACATGGTAGGAAAGATGAAAGCTGTTTTTATTTAATTTCTTTTTAAATTAAAAATTATAATTCTTTATGGAGTTATAAATAATTATCTTACTACTAAAGGCATCCTGTAAACTTGTTACAGAGTCTTTCTCTGTAAAATAATTGCTGATTGTCACTGTAAACTAAAAGTGGGGGAGAAAGAGGGGAAACATAGAAATATAAATATATATGTAACATATATGTATGGAAATTACTTTTTTTTTTAATGTGATTTGATTACCCCAAAAGTAAAGACCTAGGCAAATGCTTTTTGTTTGTTAGGTGATGCTGGCTGATTACAGACCATATAAAGGTGTTTTCTGAACTGCTGTTCTCCTCTCTAAATGCTCAGCCCTTTCCTGCTTGTGGGTCAGAGAGGACAGTGTCTGTCAGATTTAGTTGGCTTCCTGATGGGACACCACATTGATGATGCTTTTATGTTCTTATCTCCTGTTCTTCTGTTGTTGGAATCCCATGGAGCAGGATTTCTGAGAACTGTGGATTTAAAGTCTGCATGAGAGCAGGGGCTGGCACTCGATGCAGGGAGGTTCAGGTGAGGTGGCAGAAGAGCAGGCGGATGTCAACAGCTGGTGGGAGCACCGCTCTGATGCACAAGGTTAATGGCAGCTTATGTGGGAGGATGAGGAGGACTCCAGAAGTAGGGATGAAGGAGAAGGTTTGGTGTACGGGGAAGAACGGCATTCAAGTTATGCAAGGGAAGGGAGAGAAATTATCTCTGGCTGTGCAAACGTATATGAGAATGTGTAACCGTCTCTCTAATTTTCTCAATGCTAAAGATCTCATTTAATTTTAATTACCTTCTGGAATAAGTATACTCATAGGGGCTTATTCAGGAAGGTTTTGGGGCAGGAAGGCAGGAAGAAGGTGCTTAGTCAGGAGGAGAGTGAAAGTTGGAAGAGTGCTGTTGAGGAAAGATCTATTGTATTGAAAAATGAAGAGTTTTGGGCAGGATGAGCAAGGAGATCTAGGTTAAGGATTGAAGGGCCACTAGATAGCACATTGTGCTCTTCTGCTCGGCATTTCTAAGCCAAGACCTATCCTATCCTGTATCAGATACGTAGAAGCCCTTGTTTAGTCTTGACCAAATTAACAGAGAACATAATCTGTGTGGCAAATTCAACAAGGCTTTGGAGGGTGGGTGGATGAACCATTCTTGGTTGTTTGCCAGCGTTGGTGTTATACTGGATTTGGTTACTCCAAGGAAAGTACAGTTGTAATTACTCTTCCTTTTCCTGGCTGTGTGTGACAGCAGCCATCAGTGCTCATCCATACACTGAAGTGCCACAATGAGACGTGTTTTAAAATGAGAAAGATGTACAAATTTCATCCAAGTATTCTGGCTGTTCATTCTCTAAGGCTCTTGTCTTAACCTCTTACTATGCTGCCAAAACACAGCTCTAGAGCAAGCTCCAGAAAGGCTCCATTTCATGCCATCTTTCCATTAATCTGGACGTAACTTCACTGAATTATCACAGTGGCTGTAGTCCTCCATTTACATAATTTACATAATTCCGTTAGATTGAATAAATTTACACTAATTTGTACCAAGTACTTCTACTGAGAAGGTTTGCAGTGGTTGTTACTGCTTTGTTTTTTCTTGCACACAGTCAAGCTACTTCTGCGTACAGTTATTGTGGCAAAGACTGTGTGTCTTTTACCAGCCAGCAAAGGTGTGAGTGAGTGTTTCAGCTTTCTTAAAGAATTTTCTTATAAAGAAGAATGAAGGAAGTTACAATATATCCCAGGTCACCGTGTCCTGACAGTCTTCAGAAAATCTCTGCTTCTCTCCCCAATTGCCCAGTTGTCCTTCTCTCAAAAGTACCTATTGCCTCTCTTTGGCTGGGTTCATTCCAAACCCAGTTTTGACGGACATACCTTTTCTCTTCGGTATCAGACACTGCAACTCCCGTCTGCTCCCCCCCCCAGTGATGATAATAGTGATTGCCTGCTCAAAGAGAAAGAAAAATTCTTTCATGGATGACATTTTTATTTTTGGTTTGTTTTTGTTTTTTTTCCTTAGATGTTCCATGTAAAGCATTTATCATTGGGATAATTTTCCCCTCTCGAAGTCATATCAGACACAAAACTGTCTTCAGGGCTATTTCTTCTAGTTCACTGGACAGCTGTTCTGCCTGAAAAGAAACAAAAGATCATATATCAATCAAAGACTTCAGGAGAATCCTTATGTTCTTTAACTACCAGGAAAATTCTAACTGCGAGTTCTTGATCTTCTGACTTCTGCTTTTTCAGTTTGGAGAACTGCATTGATATATTTTGCAAGAGTATCTGTTGGGTTTCTTCTTTTAATGTTTCTTTTGTGTGTCGTCTTGATGCTTGGAGGGTGTTACAAACTCATCTTCACTGGTGACAGCCACATCATAAGCAAACAGTTTTCTTACCCCTGTGACTTGATTGATCCTCTCCTGAATGTCACTATGGGCAGAAATTAGTGCTACTTAGCAGAAGCAAGGTTCTCATCTTTGCTCTGCTGGTGCTGAACTAGTGATTTCCAGTGGAAAAAGACTAAAGGGCTGAAGGACATGCCCAAGCTGCAGCTTCTTAACTGGTACAGATGTCTGTATTTACTCATCGTTCTGCATTTCTGTAACTCCATTACACTGAAATCACTAACAGGTAATAAATTCCTTTTTTGTTAATTAATTTATTACTAATTATGCATTTACCCTAGTCTTGTGATGCTAATTTAAAGAAGATTCTCTCAATAAAAATTTCTTGCCTTTAAAAAACATACTCAGAATACTTTATTCAATTTACTAAATGATGTGTATATACAGTAACAGAGTTGAGTTTAGCATGTGTCCTTTCATCTGTAAGTGTGGGGTGAAACACGTAGGTGAACTTGGATGCTACCATTTTAGCCTGGCAGCGATTACCTTCCAGATTGGAAACCACATCCTTGATACAGGGTTTTCTGGCCTCGTGATGGTGTGTGTGGAGCGTTAGAGCACGTTTGCACAGCACAGAGCAGCGCTCTGCAGGTAGACTGGAACTAAGCTGAAGGCCACTTGGAGACACAGTAGCCCAAGGCAGCTATTAAGCTAACTTGGACGTTTTTGCACAAGGAAATAGAAGACTAAACTCCTAGAAGATTTTTGTATCCACCTGTTGGTGCTCTTCAAAGGCATCATTAGCAGTTTGTTACGTGTTCATGCTATGTTAGTATTTGATGGTATCTTCAGACCCCAGTCAATGCTATGTGGGGCTCAGCAATATACAGATACACAGTGTTTTGATGTGTTTTGCTGAAAGAGACCCTCTGTTCTCTAAGCTGTCAGACCTTGACTTTGGTAAGGCTTTGCAAGGGCTGCCTGGCCTGGATTACTTTATGTAGGATCGCGAGCAAAATCAAGGCATGATGCAGCTAATATGCAGTGAAAGAGGTATGGGAAAGGAAAGATGTGCCACATAATTGCAGTAAATTCTTGTATTTACATATACTTAAAGTTGTCTTCATCCAAAATTTCCTGAAGCAAATGAATTTATTGATTTTTAGCAGATCTTGGATCATATCGCTTGCCATATTGGATCAGAATATTGGGCCATCAAGTGCCATTGATTATGACCAGGAGCAGACGATTTAGAGGAAGAAGCAAGAAACCTGTGATCAGTCATTGTAGAATAAGCTCTCCTTAAGGATATTGTAATTATAAGCAGGACGCATGGCCAGGGTGTACAAGGTGATAGTTCCAAACCAAGGGAAAACAATGGGGATGATTTAATTCTCTTTTGCTTTGAAATAAAGAAAGATCAGTTTTATTTAATCAATAGACTGTAGGGTTTGATGTATGGATGAAAACTTACAATCAGTGGAATAATATTTCTGGTTAAGCACTTCTCATCAGGAACTTGTTTGACCTGTGAGCTGCTTCATTTTTTAAACTTAGATGTCTCTATTATAGAACTTCTAAAGATTCTTGCAGTGCCAGCATGGGGAGTATGTGTGTGTGTTTTAATACGGATGCATCTTATAGGAAAGGAGATAAACCTTTTTCTTTGTACACAGACACATACATGATTTATCAAACATATTGTATTACTCTGTCTTTACAGTGGATGTGAATTACTCTATCTGTGTAGGATTAGAAACTCTGATGTTCTGTCTTGTATTCAGGAAGAGGATTACTCTGCAGATAACGTGCAGATAATTTACTTTTAGTGAGGCATTGCAGCTTAAGGGCAGCAGAATCAACTTTCTTGAGGTAAAAGGAATAGGAATTGGTATGGAACAATGTAGTGTAGTTGACCACTCATAGGAATTTCAAGATGGCATCAGAAATATATCATTGTATATTTATTGAACAGTCATTTTTTCAGTCATCCTAAAATGATCTTTTGATTTAAAAAAAAAAAAACAAAACACAACTGTTGTAAATGCTAAGTACCTTGAAATTCACTAATTTTATTGCATATATGATTGGCAGCATTAAATGCCAACAGCTCATTTAAATATGAAACATCTGTACATTATTATTTAGGGATTTTTCATCTGTTGATTTTAGAAATGAGGGTTTTATGAGTCCTTGCATGCATAGTTGTATATTACTTATATACAAAAGCAGTCAGTCATGAAAGAGTTGTCCTAAAATATACTGCATATGGTTTTGTGAGTAAGGTAGAAAATGCATAGCGTATGAAGAAATACAATATGCATTGCATTTGATTTTAGGTGTGGCAGCAGCAATTATGATTTCATAACAGTGGGAGTAACATGACAGTTCAAAAGCTCAGTGAGAAGATTGTTTTTTATACACAGCAATGTAAATTCTTAAAATAACAATGTAATTTTTACATTTCTCACTGGATATCAGCATAATCCAATTTAGAACAATTTATTCTCAACAGGTATGGTGAAAATAGATATATCATTGTGGAGCGTGGTATAATACATTAATTTTTATGAGTGAGTTATGAAGATGTACAACTCAGGACCTAGGATAAACATCATATTCCTTAATTAATCCATTACACTATGGCACATATGTGCCACTTTTATTACCCTAAAGTGAAAAACGTTAAAAAAAAAAAAGCTGCTTTTTTTTTTCCTGTATTAGAAAACCTTTCTTCTAAAATCATAAAAATGTAAAATCTAATGCACCGAACGCTATTAATGAGTTAGACATCTAAATTCCTTGAAGACTTGTAAGATAAAGAGCCATCATCTTCTGGTAATCACATTCAAATACATTCTTTAGCTCAAATGTTTTAAAGCTTACGGATGCAGTTCCTACATGTTTAAATGAATCCAGACCACTTAATTCCAGCTAGAGAATGCAGGTGAATCTGTGATTGAACAACAATATCGGAACAGTAGTGGAAAATGAATGAAGAAAAAAAAAATCTGCCCCTTTAATATCTCAAAATGCAGTATTATAGATGCATATAGTTTCTGAAGCTGCCCATACAGATCTACAATGAATGTTTTTCTCATATGGGTCTTATTATAGCTTTCAGCCAAGATTCTCCATTCTCCCTTCTGCCCCATCATAGATCCCCAGCAAATATGATGTATTTGTTTAAAGGATAGGAAACTCGTAATTTCTAGAGGACGGATGGCGAAATGTCCACTTCTGCTTGACTCCACTAGCCTCAGCTTAGGAAGTTGTTCCCTTTGGCTCTGAGAGTGGGTGGGTGTCACATTTTAACTGCAGAGTTTTATTTACAGACAGGGATGAATATTAGTCTTGTAATTATAAATATTTTGCATTTACAGTGAAGGATCTACAAGAGCTTTCGTCATCCATTGATTAAAGAACTAAATCTCGCCACACTCCAGCCAGCTAGGTAAGTTGTATTAGCACTACAGATCAGAGTAACTGCGGTTTGGGAAGGTGGGGTGATTTTCTTAAGGTCTGTCAGTGGCAGAGCTGCCCGTGGCACATCTCGGAACAGCTCCGGTTCTCCCTCGCTTCCTGGTCTATGAATTCTCCTTAACACAATGTACCTATTTGATTATCTAAATGGGTGAACTGTTTTTCCAAAATCTGTTATTTCATCTCATGTATGTACTAGATCTGGGTGCTGAAACAATTACTTGCAGCTTGCTTACTAAACCGTATCAGAATTTCCTAATATCAAACCTATAAGTTTATGAAGGTGTGTTTTGTGTGCCCAAGAGCAAATGATCTCGAAGATATCTATGTGAATACATTTTAATGTGATTTTACAATGTTAGGCTATCTGTCACTATCTGTCATTTCTAAAATCTGATACTAATAGAATTTAGTATTTGTCATTTTACATTGCAATAAGAATAGACATAAGACAATATAAACCAAAACACTATTAATGAAAAAATCAAATTAGAGATTATTGTGTATTGAAGACATTAAATTTAATATAAATTAGCACCATACAAAGAAATATGTTTTTCTGCTATCTCAGCATTAGAAGAATAGCACTGCTTTTCTCCATATGTCTGTGTCACTAGGTTGTTATTTCTTTTGTTTAGTCATATAATAGAATGTTTTGAGACATATTATCCTCAACTTGTGTAACAGCCTACAAATACTGATTGCAGTTTGAGCTTGTTATGGAAAAGTATTGCCCTGTGGATTGAGAAAATGACCAACAGCGGACTATAATCTATGAAGCTGAGAGTAAAATTGCCAACTAGAGGTCATTTTTCAAACCAAGGGGCAATAGTTTTCTACTATAAACTGAATATTACAGTCAGTATATGTTTTATTAAACCATTTCAGAAACTTGGGAGCAGTTTCATTTAAACTTCTTGCTTGATGTGGCTCAGAGAACAGGCCCAGGGCAGCTCACAAAAGAGGCCTGGCATAGTCTCTATAATAAATATTCTGTATACTCAGTAATTATGAAGGCTTTAGGGCCTTAATGGTGAATGGCCATATCCTGCCGCCATTCTGCATCCTTAGCAGCAACTGAAGTCATTAAGATTTGTGTATAAAAATCAGTGCAGGCTGCTGTTTCTCACTGTAATACTATGACAAACTAGGGCCAAACTATATAGAAAAGCCAATTATAGCTATTACAGTCTAAAAGATTAAAAGGAAAACACCTTTTCCCTTCTCCATAACCTTTCATTGTTTTTCTTTCCTGCTGAAGTGTGTAGACAATGGATCTCTTTATTAGCACTCGTATGGGGGTGATTGCCTAGTGCCTCAGTCAACAGGAGGATTTCCATTCTGGAATA
This sequence comes from Calonectris borealis, assembly GCF_964195595.1. Taxonomy (NCBI): domain Eukaryota; kingdom Metazoa; phylum Chordata; class Aves; order Procellariiformes; family Procellariidae; genus Calonectris; species Calonectris borealis. The sequence continues at coordinate 10,130,483 of NC_134323.1, forward strand.
ACAGAAGTAACAGTAACATGCATGGACAGAGTGAAGCCTTTATCCTCCTCCTGTAACACACCTTGCATATCCATAAAGAGTTCTGCCATCCTGTGCCTGGGGAACCGAGGTGCTTTCTGCAGCCATTGCTTTATCTGAGTGACTTTTACTGTTAGTAGATTGTCAGTACAAAATCCTCAGTGGACTCCAGGATTTAGAAAGAGTCATAGGGAGTTCTAGCCTCTCTGCAAAACAGGGGGGCAAAGAAAAATGAGAAAGACCATGGTGGTTTGGGCAGAAGGGAGCCAAATGAAATCTTTCATCTTTTCCTTGAGAATCCCTGATGGAAGTGTTTTATTTAGGGCTCCTTGTGGGACTTCTCCTTAGCTGCTTCTGCAAGCTTTGATGTCAACATGTTGTCTACCTTGCAGGATTTCTAATTTTCTATTTTGGGGCAAAGCTCACAGACTGATCCTGGTTTCATGGCATAAGCATGTCATAGTCCAATACTACTGTGTTGTCAACAGTAAACGTTGCCTAAATTGCAAGTTCACTTGTCGCAATTATGCATGTAAATTGTACGTTCACATAACCATAATTAGAAATTTCTATCTGCACTTGCCAGATTAATGCATAGTTACAGCTGTAGCATGGGCAAATTAGGGGCAAAATTTGTTTTTTGCACTTTGAGGTTTTTAAAAACCAGACCTTACATCCATATGTGTGTATATATTATACAGACACAGACATAATTTTCTAATGGTCATAATTTTAAAGGTCTACATAAAACTTCGCCACCTCAGTAAGGGTGATGGATTAGAATAATAAAAATTGGAGCAGCAAAAGACCTGTTATACATCTAGTCCCTCTTCTTGACATTACAGGATTGTTCCCTACAGGATATTTGCTAATACTTTGTCCAGAGCAGGTTTAAATGTCCCAACCAGTGAAGTTCCCACTAAACTTTCACAGATATAATTCAAAGGATATTTTTCTGACACTTTATCTTAAAGTCATCAGTTTACTTTGTTATGTTGGTAATACATACAGGACAGGTCCCTGAAGTTATCTCCTTGGTGCTTCCATGCTTCTAAATATTTGCAGAAAGTCACCATAAATTACTTGGGTATTGACCGTGCCCTTTTCTCTCATCCTCTAACTAACGCTGTGTCACTGAGGAGATTGTGGGTTTTTTCCCCCAAAACTCTCTTCCCAGTCAAAAGACTGGGCCAAATGAAGATGATACTATTAACTTAGTGTTGCATATATTGCATAATATAGACACACACTCTCTATATGATCATGTATCTAGTCTGTGTTCGTTTCTAGGAGGAGGATGTTTAGGAGGTCTGTCTGACTGTATTGGGCACTGTACAAACATATAATTAATCTCATTTTTAGCAATGCCTAGCTCCAAGCTGAGGGTGTAGAAATACAGAGTTATTAGTTTCTAGAACACTTTTATTATGCACTTTCTATTTTGATTGACAATTATTAGTATTTTAAGATGACAGAACTAAAACTTATGCTGCCAGATAGCATCAAATATAATGTATGTTAAGTAAACAGAAGCATGTGAGCAGGATAATATTTATTGTATAGTTACATAGCGATGTGGTAAGAGACTAGAGAGAGAATTATTCTTCAAGAAGGATATTTGATATTTTATGCTCTTTAGAAATATAAACAGAGAACTGAACTTTGCACCCTGTTTCCTCAGGGTAGCATGCAGGTTTATCGTCTATCCTGGCTGGATTGTTCTCAAAAGCTTCCATTCTCCATCTTCTTCCTTTCTCTCAAATTGCCTGTGTAGGAGAGGAGTAGGAGAAGATCCCTCCAAGTTGAATTTTATAACTCTTCTGCTTTACCATTTGATGGTTTGCCTTGCAGCTCCAGCCAAAATTTGTATTGAACTCTTCATATCCAGTCCTTTTCCCAGAGAGTTTGACTGTCCAAGTAGATGAAAGTCTGCAGGGGCGAGAGGCACAGACAGGAGAAGGGTTGTGCAATAGGAGATCCATGAGGAAAAGGATGGAGCCACTGTGACCAAGTCAGGTTGCAGTTTCTCATTTGGCAAAAAATCAATAATAATTTTAACTAAGTAAATAATAATTTTGTCTCCATAACAAAAAGAATAGTTACTATGAAGTATGTGCAAACTTCCCATGTATTTCTAGTGAATATTTAATATAAAGCAATGAGAGGCAGGGCAAGAATTATATAGCTTTTAAAAACCAACGAATAAAGAGACTCCTGTTTTCATGACACAATTCACCCACCTAAAATTACTTATGGAATTCACGTTAAAAGGAAGAAGCTGGAATGTTCAGAACCTGGTTCAGGAGGTTGTGCGTAGGTCTCTGTGCATCGACTGCCATGCTGGAGCCAGGCCTGGCTTTAGAATGGGACAGCAGAGATGTGCATCTTCTGCAAACACGTATAAACAATACAAGCAAAGTTAATGAAGATGTGAATTCTTGTGCTGTGTGAATAAGTAAATTGAAAGATAAAATTGGCATTAATCAAAAAGGAGGAAGACTTTGGGGTCTCTTTTTTTTTTTTAAATAAATTAATTTCAGCTTGCATCCTTTTCAGCAAAAAAGTACTCAGCTTAGTGTTGCAGAAAGTTTGTAAGGCATGGAATATATTATGCAGAAGTATCTGGTTTAGCTTGTGTAGTGAAAGGAATAAAGCTCTGTTAATCTGGTGTTCTGCTTGTGCTAATTTTTCCTAATTTTGATCTAGCTTGAGTATTTCAGTGAAATACCATGCATACCTATCTTTAGTGGAAGAAATTCTAAGAAGCAATTCTCTAAATCATTCTCAATTCATGGTTTTTTAAACGCATGACCAAGAATGACTGCTTGTGTCCTTTGCACAGCATCAACACAAGTAGCTGTAAAATCACAAGTTAATATCATTAGGCAGTTGGTTTTGGCAAGCTTGGATTAACTGGAGGAAAGAAGGAGAATCAGTGGGATTGATACATTTCACCATTATTTACTCTCTTGGGTAAATTGACTTCTTCCAGTCATTGAGAAAAAATATCCCAAGTGTGGGGTGTTTTTATTTTCCCCTGAACATGCCTTTATACACAGTGCCCGACTCATAATGGGGCTGTTAGGCAGCACTTTCAAACAGTTGTAGTTTCTAGCTGCAATTAGAATGTCTTTAAACACAAAATGATATTAAAAAAAAAACAACCACCAAGCCAAAAAAAACCCCCAAACCCTGATCACATAGCATTTATTATGAATTGTCTGGTCAAGTTCAGCATTCAGTCCTTAAATACACTACATCATACTTTACTGTTGGAAAATCCTCTTTTGGACTATAACCTCTTCTTCTCTCTGAAGTGTAAGTGGTTGACTGCTGCAGCATTTATCCAGCGCACCTTTTGTGTTTGCTTCAGCTTTTCCTTCCGTGAAAGTGGTTCTCCTATTGACTTGTGCTTGGCATCAGGCTGATGCCATTAAAAAACCAAACAGTCTTAAAATGCTTATTATTGAGGATAGGAGAGAGAACTGAAGGTACTTGTGGAAGTACAGTTTGTGAGTAATAGTTCTTGTCGATCAACATGATGCACCATTGTGTCTGACGTACTTGTAAATTGTTATCAATCCCATTACCAATTTATGTCCAATCCCTTCTTGTCCATCTGTGATGCTCATGGTTCATCTCTTTTGGGTATTAATATTCACGTTTCAGAATGATACATCTAACGACCGGTCTCACTTTCAGGGAACAGTGCCACGTTACGATGGAATAAAGTGTCACGATGTCTTAGGTAAATAAGCCAATCGACATGAGAAGAGAAAAAAAAAATTCATCTGGCAGGAAAGAAAACGGAGAGGAAAAGCTGTGGTGCATGATGAAGGCACTACCCAGTAGAGTATAAATGAAGAAATGCTCCATCTACATCGCTTTTGTAGTTGGAGTGAGAGTGGTTATAAGGGGGTTGGGATTATATTACGTGCCCTTCAGGTGACCTTTCTGGATTTTGCAGCCACAGTTCCTGTAAACTCCTCTAGTATAGTCCAGTAGGCTGCCCAGTGCAAATCATAATGCTTTGTTCTGAGATTCAGGAAGAATTGTGTCAGAGATATTACTCAAAAGGACCTCAGCTACAGTCTTAGATCATCTGGGTCAGAATTTCAATGCCAGTACTGTTTCCATTTGAGCATCTTCTTTGTCTCCTGTAACTTAAATCCTATCCTCAAATGCTTGCTTAGGGATGGCATTGATATTCGACGGGAGCTGCAAATGCCTCAGAGATCAGATAGAAAATATATATATATAATGTATCTGTGTATTGTATCTGGCAGCTAGGCATACTAATGGAGTAATGCTTTATTATATACAGTATATTATACAGTCAAGTAGAAAAAAGTGGATGTTTCTATTTATCAGTTGTTTTTTTGTCTTGGGTGTTTCTATCTTTGACTGATACAAATATTTTGGAATCTAAACATACCTCCACAATACTGTTGTGTCTTTGTTCTGGATTTCTTTCATCTTAACTTATCAACACAGTATATGAGCCATTTTATCCTACAGTGTGATCATCATCCTAGTGTGTATTTGCTCATTAATGTCAGGTTAAGATCTAAAGAAATACGCAAGTAGGAGTGAAATTTCTTTCTTTCTTTTTTTTTTTTTTGGTTTGTACTAATTTTTTTATACTAATGATGATGGCAGTAGGAAAACTACTGTACTGTGGCTTTAGGGGATGGAAAAAAAAAGTATACACATTTTCCCTGTGAGTGCTGTACTGCTTCCAGTCTTGGGTTGGCTTAAATATTAGTACTCAAACATGACCTTAAAACAAAAACTTTGACCAAGTCTCTTTTTGTAGTGAGGAATAATTGTTTTGGTATTTATTGAAATAATTGAAATATCCTAAGGAAATATCCCTTAAAAACAAATGTATACAAAATGCACATTCTAATCTTTGTGTTTTTTCACTGAACGGATTTCTTTTTTTCATGCATGTCCATTGCATAAGTTCATGAACAGTTGGTAAGGTCTGTTTCTTATATACCTGATATTCATAGTAAAGAAACTTTGAAAAGAGAAAGTACCAATGGAAAAATGTAAGACCGAATATTTTTTTTAAACTGTTTTTGGTTGCTAACAGGACATGCATTTCTTAAACGAGCCCTTTTTTTTTTTTCCCCCTTCATAAAGTTACCCTAGAAGTATTTCGAGACAGTTTTGGTCTTTTTTAAAAAACATAGAAAACGAAACTAAAACAACTTCCTGGTTTTCAACTAAAACCTAAAATTTTCCTTAAAGGGTGCAGACAGAAGAAGGGGAGAGGGATGCACGAGTCAGGAAGACCATAATTTATGCATTAGTGTTTGGGTGTTTTGTCTAACTTTAGGTGTTGAAAATTCTCACAGTTGGAGAATTAACTAACTAAACAGGAGCAGAATTGTACTAATCCTGGTCATATGCAGCAAAAAATGTCCAAATAGCAGCACAGAGTGAGCGATTTGGGGAGCATTAGGACGTGAGTGAGGCTAACCTGAACTGGTCAGGCAGTTGGACTAGATGGTTGTTGTAGGTCCCTTCCAACTGGAATAGTCTAGTCTACCCTATCCCACAGTAGGTCCCATGGGGAGTGTCGGGGCACTGATCCTTGTGCTGAGAACGGGGGTCAGAGGATGTTTCCCAGTTGAGCAAAACCCTGAAGCACAAGGGGAACTTGATGCATGCGAGTTGTTTCGGGGAGGTCAGTTGCATGCTGAAGGCATTAGATGGACCAGTCTTGTTCAGAGCTGCTCTTTTTTTTTTCTTTTTCCCATTCAGCTTAACGATCCAGCCATTTACACTACTTATTTCTATTCCTCAGAATTGTTCTTTCCTTTTGTG
>NC_134323.1:10141335-10168835 GCF_964195595.1 Calonectris borealis
ATTCTGACCTTAAAACCAGCACCACAAAGCTGCGGAGAATGCGCACTCTCAGTTGATGCTACAGATAAATTCTGCACTGAACAATTTATATGAATTTACTGTTAGGTTGCAGCAATCGGTGAGCCTCCTTTTCTTCCCTATCTACTATTAAATCTCTGAAGAAGTGAATGGTTGAGATGTAAAATGATATGTGACTAGCCTGAATGTTCCCACCCAGAAATGAGGCTCTAACGGCGCTCACCATGGAAGGGAGAGATTACATTAGGTTAGAGCTGTGGAAAGGACACAGATGTCCGCTAATAAAAGTGGGTTGTCCAACCACCAAGAAATGGGTGTTTTTATTTGGATAAAGACATACGAACAGAAAGGTAGTGGCTGTTCACACTGGAATTATACCATAAACTCATCCCTCTCGTGAGAATGTTTATGTGTGCCTAGAACAATGCTTCCCTAAAAATTTGGACCAAGAGGCATGCAATATACCTTGTGATGCGAAGCTTTTGGCAAAGTAAGACTTGATCACATACCTGCTGTTTCAAGTACTGTGATAGGAAGAGGCTGTTTTACTGTTCAGCATCTTTGTGCTTTGTAGAGGGGAAATTTTTAACTCCAAGACTGGTGAGAATTGTGGATCAGCAGTGGACTTCTTGCTCTGGCCCTGTGGGACAGAGGTTGGGAAAATGCCAGATGTTTATGCCCATGTGTTTAAAGTATATCCCTTCTGACTTTGAGAGAGAGGTGGAAATGCCTTGTGGCACGGTTTCCGTGAAGTCTCGTGCAAGTTTATAATCCTTACTTTGTGGGAGTGGCGTACTGCTAGCTTCCTTAATGGTTCAGCTCAACAGTTTGCTCCAGAAATGCTTTTTGTTGCAGTAAAATACATATTGTTCTTATGCTTTTTTTTAAAAAAATGAAACTTGTTTTGAGAAGTTGCAATATGACAGGGCGTCCAAACACATGATTAACAAAATGTGCTTTGCCTCTTTTTCTATGATATGTAACAATGTGGGATAATTTCTTAAGGGACAGTGAATATGCTTCATGTATTTTGATTCCCAGCTAGGATGGCTGCTTTTTTTTTTTTTTTTTTTTTTTAGGGAAACCACAATTTGCAGAACAATGAAGGAATCTGTTTGGGAGTTAGAATAGTCTAATTTAAAATAAATAAATAAAAAGTTTTCCCAAAAGGGAATCTGAAGGTAGCCCAACTGTTGGTTCTAGCTATTGATTGAACATCATTCTCCAGTAGAACGCATGGTCATATTGATTACTTCCTGTGATAAACAGGTAATGTTTATTAGGATCATCTTTTCAAAATTAATATAAAATAGGAAAAGGGAGCACATTTTGTACATGGATTAACTCTGATTTGGTATTTGCATTTATTAAAAAAAAGTCTATAAGTAAGGCACTTAGCTCTGAACTTTTTAAATAAATGTCTTGTTCATTAAAAAAGTTCTACTCCTGTGAAGTTGCATGTCCTGATGGTGTTTGAACATAAGTATTAACTTTAAAATAAGACAAAAACCTAAAATGTCTGCTCCAAAAAAGGATTAATGCACTATACAAAGACTTGGTGGAATTTAGATTTCTAAATCTTTGGGGGCAATGCCTAGTAATATAAAATTCTTCAAGCACCTAGGTACCTTATGCAGGTGACTGTCCTCGTAGGTCCAGGTAGGTTCCTATGTACCCAGGATTAACACCTCTTCTTGCTCGTGTCCAGAGTTTCCGTTTTATGTAATGGATCTTGAGCCGAATGCAGGAGAGCTCAGCCAGGTGCCTAATAGATACTGAAAGACTCTGCTCTTAGATGAGTACTTTATTGGATGTAGATAGAAGTGCTTTGTTTAGTCAGTATGTGGCACTCTAGGAAATTCTAGAGTGATCATACATGTAATTCATTTTGTTCCTGTTCAGCATTTGTGAGTCCTGTATATTAGCCAATTGTGAAATATTTGGAAAACGCATCATTGAAAGTAACATTTCACATTTGTATTTTCCCATAAGTATATTTAACTGTTAATGAAAGCCATGGGACTGAAAGCTGTTGAGACAGAAATCTTATTCAGGAGACTAGAGCTGTAGTGCTCTCTGACTCATTTGATCCTCCCGTGTCTCCTTTGGGATTCAACCATTTTTAAAAGGAATTACAGATAGCAGTAGAAGAATAGCTTTGTCACTGGCTATTCATTCCATGGTGTTTCAACATGGAACACAGATTAATGTAATTTATTGTGTTGATTTTTGTTTTCTGGACATCTGTTCAATACACCCAAACTCCTTCTGTATAAGACTCTGAGGAGCCATCAGTTGGTAACAGTTAGAAAACATTGGGCTAGATATTCACTGGTGACTTGGAGGTAAAACTCTTTATGCATTGGATCTTCAGTGCCCTGAGCTATCCAATTGTCTGTGTCAAATAACCCCAATGTGCCTTGTGTCAAATATTACTGATGTCACTATTGACATTGTGTCAAAAAAATGTCATACCTAATGTCTGTCACTGAAGAATGGAGGCAGAGTCAAAATTTGACAAAAAACACTTAGGGACAGATAATGAAAGTACTGTGCGTCTTTCTCATTCCCCTCAAAGGGAACTAAGTAAATTGTAAGTGTCTACTCAAATTTTGTTATGCAGCACACATTTAGTGTAGTGTATTTCTAGCCACAGAGATTATAGATTTAAACTCCTAAAAATATTGGTAAACAGGGGTAGTTACTCAAAGCAAGTTTAAAATGACCCAAGTTAGCACACACAGCTGCGGTTGGTGTAGAACAGCTCCATGTGTTCATCCAAGGCAGCAGATAGCTTCAAACATACAAATGCAATGACAAGAGATACTGGGCCATGAGAAGCACAGTGAAGAAAACAGATTTGGTTAGTCTCATTACACTTCTCTGTATATTATTTTAAAATGTTAAAGCTTTTTAAAGTTTGAAACCCATGATCATGTATGATAATATTAATTGGTTTTGTGAGAAGGTGTTATTTTTATCATTCTAAATTTAAATTTACTTCCATTATACTTTTCAACATGGCTTGATATGGCCTGGTCCCTCCGGGTCGTCTTAGAGTGTTCTACAATTTTAAGGGCAGAATCTCCCACCCTTGTGGATGTAGCCAAAGAAATATTTACAAATGCCTCCAAAGAGACACATTTTCAAGCCTTTTTCCCTTATGGGAATTATGGGATATTTTAAAATACCCTGACACTGATTTGTAGATTATTCCCCCCCTACCCCCCCCCCCCCCGAGGGTGTGAGTATTTTGTTTTTAGTTAGTAGTATCTCTGAATCTCTCTGGCTCATGGAATCAGGGTCTGGATCCCTTCACCTTCAGAGGCAGCATCAGGAAGTTCTGCTGCTCTCGGACTGGACTGTGGGCAGCAGTATCTGGCAAGAGTTTGGCTCTGAGGAGACAACTTCAGTAATTCCAAAATACTCCTGTTAAGTAGCAGTAATAATAATAAAGTAATAGTGGACTTTAAAGCAACATTCTGCTCTGCTCCTAAAGCAACTGCCTACAGTTTTCTCAAGTAGATGCCTCGTGTTGCCCTGAGAGCCTTGGGACTCGTTGAAGTAGTGTCGGCTTGTGTTGTCCAGGCAGTTTGTGTGATTTGTTAGAGCACGAGGTCAAATCTTCTCAAGCAGTAAAGAAATGTTAAGAGACAGTGCTTGATGTATCCATCAAAAGACTGACATATCATGAGCTGTTTTAGTTTTGTACAGCTTTCCATGAAGTGAAGGAGTCATATGCAGACAGTAAACATCCTAATGTCTGGGTCAACATACAGAATCAATTACTGCAGAGCAGCTGTACTTTCCGTACCCGCGCTGTGGCCTACCTGTACTGACTGCTGTTATTTCGGAGGCTGAGAGCTGATCAAAATCCCAATGCATTGGGATCGTGAATCACCCGGTGCTGGAGTCCAGTTCCAACCTGAGTCATGGGATGGAACTGAAAGGAGAGAGTTTTCATCCTGTACAAATTTCAGGCATTAAAAAGTTCTGTTTCATTGGCCAAGATTGCTCAAGCTGTTCTATTTGAATAAATAATACATATTTTGAGAGAAATTCCTGAACTCTGTCCTTTTGGCATTCACTTGTGCTGATGAAGCTGTAGGTTAAGTGCTTGCTCCAATTAAAAAAGGAAAAAGGACAATAAAAGAGTGAGCTCTGATAGGAGTGGGTGAGTGAATGGGCTCCGCCAGAATAACCTAGTCTGGTGCTCAGGATACTCACTTATGATGGTGAAGCTAAATAATTGATCTACCTTATTCAGAGCCAGACCTGAATGTAAGCCTCTCCCATTCAAAGGGAATGACTTTATTTCATCCCTCTGTAAGGTATCTGTGGGTCCTTTATTTTCCTTTTTCTTTTTTTTTCTGACCGCTACTTTTATGAAATCCTGGTAGTACCAATTTGTTCTGTTCTTTGTAGGGCTTTCTGCCTCTGCTTGCCCTTTGTAGCAAAGGCATGAATTCTGAATTTGTATTAATTCTAAAAACATTAATTCCCATAAAAAGAGTTAACAGCTGGACTTAGTGTTGGTAAGTACACTAAGCATGGTAAAGTAACATGGTAAAGTTTGTTTAATATACAAATATAATATGTTTCCATCCATTTAGTTTAAAGTTCTCTTTTTCATATTTAGCAGTTTACTACTGAGAATACCTGTATAACAGTAATACTTTAATGGTATTTACTAACATAAATATTTGCTTTCTAGAAGTAATGTTACACAAAATTCCTGAACTGCAGTCTAAGCAACTACTGGAATGTTTGAGGTAAGAAACCTGACCTTTGGGTAGGATCAACATCAGGAAAACAGAGTTTCCACTGTTTGTGACTTGTGTCCATAGTGAGGGGGTTTGGAATGGCAGGAGGGCGACCAACGCGCACTGTGTCACGGCTGAATCCCAATGGAAAGTTCCTGTCATTATAATTACATTGATAACAGAAAATATTTTACATGAATTTCAGCGTATCCTTGTATGCTCAAAACAAACAGTTTGGCAAGGTCTTTCTGCAACAGATAAGGGAAAATGAATAGAAAGAGACCTTCATTTATACTAAATGTTAGGAGTTGCAAAACCTGTGTGGAAAAGAAGAATCTTGAGTCAGCTTGGTTCTAAATGCTGATGAAGTTACTTTAGCTGCAGCTTGAAAGCAGAACAAAAAATGTTGTCTTTGAGGCATCATCTTTTCCACATAAATTCTGCTCCTTCTCCCTCAAACTATTTAGTTGCCAGCTATTATTCTCAAGTGTTTGCATTCAACATGCATCATAAAGTATCATATCCATCTTGCTGCAGTTGATACTCAAGTGATGGTCCTGATATTTAATCAAAGCAGCTTTGATTGGGTGTACAGGTGACAGTCAGTGATAGACATGTGAAAGAGTGAAGTTTCACCAGTCGTTCCTCAACTGGAGAGCTTTTCCAGATTGTAGACAAATATACAGAAGCCTTCTAAAATAGTAAACCTCCCATAGGTTTATTCTTGGAAGTGCAGGAATTTGCCTGGTATGTTCAGGTGAGTGTTGATATGAGACTGGGGCAGGAACGGTCAGGTGGTAAAATTTTTTCCAGGGTGGGCTTGCAGTTGAGATATGGAATGGAGATGCCCTTTACTTATGATGCCACTTCTCTTATTTTAATTATTTTTATTTTAAGGATTTCTTTGCAAGGGGTCTTATACTCTTTCCTTTTTTTTTTTTTTTCCTTAGCAAAGTAGTCCTACTTAGCTTATTTATTTTTCAGCTTTAAAACATCAGCATTTTATAAATCTGAATTTCACAATGTGAGGATGATTGCTACGTACAATTTGCAAAATTGTGATTAACCAGCCCCTGTTTCGAGTCAGTTCTCCCTAATTCACAAAAGGCTTCCAAGAATAGTCTGCACAAAATTCAGTGTGCAAATTGTAGGGCAGATTTTTAGAGGGCAGTTTAAAGAATGAAGTCCTAAGGGTTTTATCTATATTTATATCTCTTGTTAAACCAAACTCTTATGTAAATGTTACAATCTGTAAATAACAAGCTGAGCCGCTTTCTTAAAGGAAAGATTGCATCCACATTTTTTGAGATTTGGCAAATTATTAACTTACACAATAGACTAATATACAAGTATATTTGGAAGCAACTAACGCTAGCCTGTGTCTTCATCTGTATTTTATGGATATTTAAAGGTTTAAGAATACATAGACCTTTCATTTTCCAGTAAAAATTGTCTCAAATTGAAAAACACTGCCCTTAGTGATGGCTTGAAAAAAATGGAGATAGCTTTTGTATACTTTTACTTTTTATAGCCATTAATGTTGTAGTAAATCTTGTATTATTGTATACAGTCTAGATTATTCTTCATTCTTTTGCCTTTGGACAGGAAAGAAATTACTGGCTTCCATCAGTGTTATTGGCAATCCCCATATTCTGACATCTGTTCCTTTCTAAACATTTTACCAACCTTGATGAAATGTAGTTTAGTGTTAGAAGCTGACTTGAAGAAAAAATTGGATGATAAAAAAATAACATTGATTAAACACCAGAAGTAATTTACCAATGACTATCAATATTTTGATGGCCACTGCAGTTTATTTCAGAAAAGCTAGACATCTTATAGAAATTTTAATCATATTTAATCTTTGAATTAAGCTGAATAAATGAATTCTCATTTTTTAAACAGAAGAATGAGAGACTGATTTTGCTCAATGTTAATCAAACTCTTTGAGCTGTATTCCTGAGAATGTTTGGGGCATATTTTATAGATGCCATGCAACGCACATCTCCCAAAATTAAAAATCTCAATTAATATCTTCTAATACACAGTGGAGATGTCATTTGTGACTTTGCCCTTTCCGTGGAGCTGTACCACTGCAACGCTAGACCTAGATTTGCCCATGCTAAACCAGGAGCTGGAGTAGGGGAGTCCTGCAGGGCACTCGAAGGGGCCTCAAACAACAAAGGTGGTGGGTGTCTGGTAAACCACCGCCTTTACATACACGCCTTCTTTATTAACTGTGCTTCATTAAAGTAAAGCAAAGTAATAAAAGGCGAGTGTGATTATTCTCTCTCTGGTACCAAGTGGAGAGCAATTATGGTGTGTCTTTCCCCATCCTGGGGGGTGGTGAGCTACAAGAGGACCCTTGCAAGAGGTTCTTGAGGGTTCGGGCAAAAGAAGGGGTGAATGTTTCATTTCCAAGGATTGGAACAAGCTAATTACATTGTGAAGGAGTAGGGGATGAATAATATCCTCTTGGGAAGGGAAGTATGGGGGAAATAAATTGAAAAGGGCTACTATAGAGTGTGTGTTCTGATATTGTAAAAGGTAGACATACAAGAGGATGGGAAGGTGTGATTAGATTTTTTTTCAGGAGCACTTAGTAGCAGTCTTAGTGGAGCTGTTGAAATTCATGGGATTTACTATGGACTGGTAATGTTTGGGAGCAGAGTTTGGGCAATGTTAAACTATGAGATCCATGTCCTATGGGTGGATCCTCCCTGGATGTTTTTCAGTGAGGCCATACTACTTCACAAGGGGGAGGAAGGCATATTTCTCCAGCACTATATATGTATATGAACCATTGAGGACAAAATGAAATTGCAGCTCTTGATGAATTCTTAGTCGCACCAAGATTTTCAAAGGTGGAATTACTCCTATAGCAACAGGATCTTATAGGACTCCAAAGCTAGTTTTTGATTACCTTACCTTTGAGAGTAACTTGAACCATTGAGGGTTCAAGGTAGTTGCTAGGCTATTTGAAGTGGAGGGTATTTGAGAGATTTCTTTTCTCCATTTTACAGAAAATTTTAATTTGAAGGAAAATTTTCCTAACAGACCTCCTTTAGAAACTCAGCATTTAATGTGAAAACAGTTTTTCTTTCATTTCCTAACAGTCATATATGGTAGCAGAAACTGAGTGGTCTAGGTTAAAGTGGTGTGTAAACTGACAATTTTTGGATTCTAGTACTCTGTGCTAATCAAAAAAAAAAAAAAATCACACATTTCAGCCAGAGACCTCTCAGCATGTTTTATAAATTCATTCAAAGATGAATGAATTCTCACAGTTCCTTGCTGAGGATATTTGGTAGAGAAAGTAAACACTATAGACAAAATGTCACTTTTGGGAAGTGCATTGTTTTACTTAAAGCTGTGTTTTTTTTTTTTTTCCTTTCTGAAAATACGTTGGATTTAACTGTGCTTGTATGTGCTTACCAGGTGTACAGTCTGGTGGTCAGGAGACTGCCTTGGGAAATGGGATGACCCAAGTTTAGATGCATGCCGTTCCCGAGTCTGAGCAACTCAGAGTTAAAATATAAAAACAAGAATAAAACAATCTCTGAATTAGACAAAGGAACAGGACGTGGTTCTGCTCTGCTGTAACATGTTCCTGTAACTACCAGAGATCCTGACTCCGTCTTCTTCTGACAAACTAAAGTCAGCATCTAAAAATTGTTGTTTTAACACAACTGTGTTTTATACATACCTTTGGAACAAAAAAAAAAATCATCTTTTTTCCCCCCCCAAAAAAGCTAGAAAATAGCGAGGGAAGAAAGAAAATTATCACTCTGTAGTCATATCTCTTGTTTAAGGATGGGGAAATGGAAAGGAAGATTCAGTCGTTTGCCCCAGTGTCGCACAGCTAAATAGCAGGAGTCTGACGTAGGGCCCAGGAGTCCCGACTAACCAGGGCAATGTTATAATCGGTAGGTGTCTGCCCTCCCTTGTCAGACCCAGAATGCCTGATAGCCTTCTCGTCCTATCTCACAGGGTCCCTTTAACATATGGTTTCAAAGCTGTTGACGTTCACCTGCTTAGATATCTGTACAAACTACTAGTAGGAACTACATAAATATCTAACAGATGCACACATTCACCCTGGGATTAATGCATTCTGGACTCGGACCCGTCAGCATCACACCCCTTCACAATCGCATTTTATTTTTTCACTTGCTCATGTGGTGTACACCTGTGACATGCTGGCAATGCACTTGCTTGCAGTGAGAGAGCCCCTCAGGTTCAAAGCTATCCTTATATCTTTGTTTCCTTATGCGTGAACCTTCTGAGGTTTTCTCTTAGTGTTCAAAAGGCTTGAGCATCTTTAAAACCTATTCTGACCCTTTTTTGAATACGCTGAATATAAAAGCAGAAACAAAGGAAGGAGAACTAAATAAATAGATGCAGGGAGGCATCATAAGAAGAAAAAAAAAATAGCTCCTGAGCTTGCCAATATTACTTCATGCTTTTTATTGCAAACCTCTAAACTAACAATAGACCACCACCTCATGCAGCTGGGTGTGCGAATTGAAGGTGTGCTGAATGTGTGGGCTTTCCAAATGTAGTGCAATAACAGGAACACCTGTGCTAAATAACTTTGCATTGATTTTATTTTTTTACAATATTCACAGTCCTTCTCCTTTAGAAGTCTGCATTGGGGGGGGAAAAAAAAGGACTTGTCAACTTCAGTTTCAGTTATAAGACTTTATCTCCCAAGGTTTGATGGAGCTGTTGGAAAACCACGGGGAGTTACACGCACTAAACAAATGTAGGATTGGGTCTTAAAATGGAGGAGAGATTGTTCATCTTCTGGACCCAGCTTTGCTAACGTATGTTGGCTTTGGCTAACAGTCTCCTTGCTGTTCAGTCCTGGTTTGCTTGCTTGCTTGTTTGTTTGTTTTTCAATAGCCAGTTACAGCAACAGAAAGGTTAAGAAAAATACTAATAGTCTATAAATATATATCTTAAGGCACATCACTGATTTCAAATTATTAATATTCAATAATTCATGGTTGTTTAATGAAATGACATATCAAATCAGAAAAAGTAGAATTGAGAAATTTCTGTAACTTATTTCTCATCACTGCAGAACCACGTAGTTACTATTGCTGCTATTATTATTTGGAGTCATAGATGAGGTTTAGTGTTATGTGTGATGTTAAACTTCAGGGATAAAAAAAAGATGCTTTTCGCTGCCAAGAATTTACCGTAACATTCTGGGCTATGAATCTGAGAACTATAAAGATGGACATCATCAGTAAAATCTAAACATACTTTTGGTCAGTTTGTCCGCAGCATAAATGGATCCAAGGGTTGCTCAAAGGGCTAGTTAACCTTTTCTCCTTTAACGATACCCAAATTTGAGGTTCTTTTTCACCTAAGTACCTACTGATTTATGTCCATAATTTCTATTAATTCTGAGTCGCTCTTTCTTACATTGTTGTTACTTGAAATGGAAAATATTGGTTACAGTCCAAGAGAAAAATTTATAGCCTGTCATTGTAGCCTTGTGCTATTTCAATACAATAATACAAATGCATTCCCTCTTTGTGATAAGTGTATTTTTCCTTTTACTTTCTCATGCGACGTTCAGACCCTTTCCAGACTTACTTTGTCTCTGTGGTCCCAGGGATTATAAACGCTCAACGAGCCTTTAAAGATACTTGTCACTTTTTAAAGCAGGGGGAGCAGACTCTCTTGTTCTCTGTCACAGTCAGACTGGGACTGTGGGAGGCAGTTTTGATCTTGTATAGCTAAAAGTCGGGGCTTGTGGTACTTCCCTGTTAGGTCACCTTACAACCTTGTGAATGTTTTCCTACGTTTTCTATGGGAAATACGGCATCCGCCAATGTTGGAGAAGGTAAAAAAAGTCTTCCAGGCCCAATCGAGCTCCTGTTGATGTGTTCAGTGAGAAGGAGATGGAGCTTAGGAACACAGAAGTGCTGCATGTTTTGGAAGTGAGAAGGAGACCCGCTGGACAAAATTTTCTTTCCAGCAATCAAGGGAAGATGGGAGTCTCGCAGCAGTAATGTGGACTCCTCTAATTACCACTTCCAAGTTATTAGCATCTGGAGCCCTTTTTCCCTTTCCTATCTAGCAATTACAGAGTGGGATAGATTAACGTGTTGCAGAAGCTGTATAGTGGACTAAGTTTCTCACTGTTGGCATTTGGTTGTTTGCTGAAATTGGTACTTTCAGCTGAAGTACAGGCTTTTTACCTGGTATTGAATCCCAGGCTGTTCTCTTCACAGATAATGTATTTTCAAGTACCACACAAATTATTTATTTACTTCTCTGCTCCCCGCCCCCACCAAAGAAAAAGAAGCACATCTTAAAAAGCCAAAGAAAACCAGTCAGACACATGTTTTGCACATGAAGAATCACGTCTATAGTAAAATGGGATCCATATGCGTGTTTTGGATGTGAGCATCAATGCTCAGTTTAGCTTTGCCCACATGCCAGGGCGTGTGCGCCGCTGCCGAAAGCTCAGAATTTTCTTGCTAAATCACACACAAAATTTGAACTCGGGGTTGCGTTAGAGTCATAAGTTCATATTTTTCTGTTTCTTTCCCCATGTATAGTGTCCTTTGTTTACAACCCAAATCCTCTCAAGATTAAACTTTAAAAAGACTCTGTGATTTAATGGACTTAGGATCAGATTCTAACCTCCAGTGTGAAACGAGCCTGACTGTAGCACTCAATAGCAGTAGAGGATTGTTTGCAGTTGTGAAGCAATGACCGCCAAACATTATTCAGAAAAAAGATGCTGGGACTAATTTTTGCATGGATGAAATATTCAAATGAATGTTAAAAAACTGAGTAACAATAGACGGTGACATACAGAAAGGGTAAAAGAGAAATTACTACCATTCCAACATAGCATTGCATTTTTTTTCCCCCAACCATAAATATCTTGGGAAAAAGCTGCATATAAAGAAATATGCTAACTTGAAGCTCTCTTCTGCATATGTCCTGCAGAAGGATCTGGACAGATGGAAAACTGTCCTGCATGAATCTGTTTGCAGTTTTAAAATTTATAAAGATAATTGTCTTTTCAGTTCATCTTCCAAGTTTTGGGCTTGTTTATGCTTATACATTAATTTTATTCCTTCCTTTCACTTTCCCCCAAATAAGAACAATCTTGTAAGTTTAAGAGCAGGTCCTTGCTATTACTCAGGTACTTCATACTCCTCTGGTGGTGGAAAGCATCTGTGACTTCACTGGCCTCCAGAGGATTTGAAATACCATCGCTAAGACAATCCTCAGCAAGTGGCAGCAGTAGCAACAGTACGCCATCTCCTCTCTCTCTCTGAGGATATTCTTGGCGCAGGGGGACAACCTGTGACTATCAGGTTAGTTCCCTGTAGAATCCAGGTAAAAAGGATGAATTGCCTAGAGAGCTGAAGCTTGTTCTCTGTACACCACGTTGTTAGTTGGGTAATCCAAAGATTATTTTGGAGACAAGTGATACTCTGCCATCACATCTCAATTATTATCAGGGCATGGGAAATGAGGATCAGATTTTAAATATGGAAAGATCCTTCCTGTGTTTGCACAGAATTCAGCTGGCTTGGGGGTGCTAATGCTGTGTAATATAAATAAAGCAAATTTGAAAGTAAGTAATGCTTCAAGCAAAAGGGAGGTGAGGAGAGGAAGATGCCTTTGTGGCATTTATTTTCTTGATTCTTTTTTCTTGTCATCACGGTCTTGCGCCTGAAAGATACAGCAAGCTGCTTGCTACTAGCACTTCATTATATAGTAACTTTTGAACCTTCCTACTGGGGCTAGTTAATCAATTATTTTATAAAGAAAATGGGGTGTTTTTTCAAAAGCTGTGTTTTATTTTCATTTATAACTATCTCCACATAAGTCTTCAATTTTGAATCTTGAATTGGACACACATGCACGCTGACTTGCATGTAAAAGATCTGTGACAGCAGTCACATGATGTTTCCATACTATAATTATTCTCTGAATCAGGCCCAGAGTCCTTGGGAGATCCGGAAAACCTACAAAAAGCTGGTTTGAGTTTACCTATGGGACTCAGAACTCAACTCAGGTTTTTATGTCATCGATAAATCTTTTTTTTTTTAAGGGAGGGAACTGCCTTTAACTTCTTGTTGTCTTATCTTTGTATTAGAGAGCAGTTTCTTAAAACAGTAGACCCGTAAAAGGATCGCCATCAGCTGGAAATCTTGTCCATGCGAGTTTTTGTGAGTTGTTCTTGCATCTTCCCCTGAATGTTCTTGTTAAGTTTTGTGGTTTAACAATCATATTTCTCAGATTCTTAAATGGAGTATATATTTCACTCACCAGCTGCATAAGAAATCCATATAGAGATAAGATGGTTTTGATTTTTCAGAGGGCAAATGGTTAAGCTGATTTTACCAAGGTGCTATTGTTTGCAGAAAGTAAATGTATAAAATCCATAGAAATAGCTTCACTTCCTGTCAGGTGACCTCAATATCTTATCTCTAAAAATGTTATTTAAGAAATGTAGACAGATTTTTCATCTTTAAGTTGATCTTTTAAAATCTTGTCGTGGCTCCATAAGAAATTCAGACTTCTTATATACCTTAGGTAGTATCTTTACAGTAACAGTAGATCCCAGAGAGTTTCATGGGACTGCAGTATGTCAGGACTATGACTGTAAAAAGCACCTGAAAATAAGGCTAAAAGAGATCAATCCAGGTAACTTTTCACTTGGCCAAAAAATAAGAAATATTGTGGCTGCTCAACAGCCAGACCTTGTGGGAGCCTCAAGTAGGAGGTCCTTTCGTTCTGATGAGTGTGTACCTTCTTTGCAAGGGTGTTATCCTTTCAGCTTACATATAAATTCACATACATTTCTTTAGAAACATAAAAGTGCTTGCGTGAATGCACATATGAAACCTTGGTTTCATATCTTCATATAGATGGTAACTGCCATATTGTGAACCAACAGGACCTCTCTGCCAGTTCACAGAATCCCATTGTTTCTGCCGTGCAGCCCCGACGCTACGGAGGCGAACCGGAGCACTGCACGCTGTCGGAGGACTACATCAGCAAATCAGTGGCTAATAAAGACAGGCAGCAACAGCAGCAGCAGTGTTGGCCTTCTCCACAGCAGGGTACCACAGATGTTTCAGATAACAAAGTGAGCTTCGCTGACAGAACATGTGTGTAATATATAAAATAATGGGAACCGAAAGAGGCGGAAAAAAAAAAAAGGCCACTCCAATCCACCCATGTAAAAATGTTTTTTATTTATAAGTGAGCAGCTGAATACAAATGTTGTCTGCATACATAGAAGTAAAAAATAGCAGGCTGATGTGGATGAGAGTCTTTGCATGGTTTCTAGTAAAATAGACTATGCATTGAAATCTTTTTCTTGTCCCTAGGGTGGGTCCAGATCTTCAGCTGGGGTAAATCAATGCAATTTTATTTTCTAGCAATTATACTTTTTTTATCTCCTCTGAAGATCTGACTGTTCTATGGTTGGGGGAGATCGTGGCCAAAGTTTCCTGTGTAACACTGTGGAAGGCTGAACAATTTTCGGACAGTACCAGCTTTACCGAACAGTTGCTACACTGAGGAGTTTTGTAGGGTGGACCTGGAGAAACAGGAATATGTAGTGATGACCCACAACTATCAGGAAAAAAAACCCATGAGCAGTTCTCAAGTAAGATAATTAGCTGGGAACTGGAGGAATTACAGCAGAAATCCCTGTTTTTGTGAAATAATAGGCTTACCTTCTACTATTCATGTGTCCCGAAGTAATAAGATCAATGTTATAGTCGAGGAATCCTTGGGTGAAGGAGACTTTCATAGTCCTTTCCTGCATCAGTCCCAAGAGTCTGAACAAGGAGCGTGAATGGGGCACCCTAGAAATTACTGGGCCACCCAGTGCCACTGGTATCTGGTGAATGCTACCACAGCGTAAGGGTCCCATATTACTGCATGTGTGGCCAGCTGAACAAGGGTTTGCAAACAGGAAAGAAAACCCAGAACACCTGGTTGTCCCCCATGTGCCTTCTCCATGCCTGTGCTGCACCGCTAGCCCTCGTACACCACAAGCAAGAGCTGCCCAGGAGTATGCAACTTGTTAGCCTGCTTTTGAAGAATAATAGACAATGGGATTCAGCATGATGGAACAGGAAACTCCTATCAGAGGCTAATAAATGTTTCCTTGTAAAATGGGGAGATGCTTATGTGAGTCCAGATACAAAGTGAAAGTGAGACAGCCCCCAGAGGAATTACTGAGGTAATAAATGTACTTACTAGGGCAGTGTGTGCCAGAGCAAGACAGAAATGGGCTAAGACCAGAAGAAAATTAGAACCTCAAGTGCAAGCTGAAGCTCAGTGGTCAGATGAAATTCAACCCTTTCCTCTGAGAAAAGAGTATCTGCTGGTGACTGACTGACTTGATTATCTGGGATTGGCATGGCCAATGGAAAGAACACCAGTGTACGATTTCTGCCATCTGTCCTGTTTTAAGAAGTAAGATGTGAACGTAGAATATGGTAACCAGCTGAAGGAGGATTTGGCTCTTTAGACATACACATTTTTATGTACAGATTGTGTTGTTGCAACTACACCATTACGATGGGTCAGGGTCTGTTTGGGTGTCAGATTATTGTGGCATGCGGCTCAATGCTGCAAGGTGGCTGAGGTCCTTTGAGACTGGCTGTGGGATATGTGCTTTGGCCCAGCACTGTGCTCCTCTGCCTGTACTCGTGTATTTTTTTATCTTGTTCAGAATAGAGTCATCTAAATTGTGAGAGGTGCGGCCACACATTTATTCACAATGAAATCAACATGGAATCAGAGATGAATGATCTATAATAGACATTTCTTAAGCTGGAATGTAACTACAGGCTACGTAAATTGCCCTGAAAAACTTGTGGCTATATATGTGTTGTGGTCTCTTTATCAAGGTTTATATTTTCACCGGTTCACTAAAGCAGGAGTTCCTTACTGCATTCTTTAACGGAAGAAAGTAAAATAAATCCTGATTTCAAAAAAAAAAAAAAAAAAAAAAAAAAATTTCCCCTCTGAGCAGCGTCTTATAATTGAGATCCACCTTGAACATGCCAAGGTCAGAATTCGAGACACAGAATATGCTCATCAAGCTGCCCAACAAGATACCTTTATTCAGCCAAATTGGAAAACTTGTGTGTAACTCAAAAGATCAGAATAGAGTCCTTATTGAGCAAGGTTAGGAAGGATAGAAACAATCGGCTTATATAGAGTATTTTTACTTTGTAGGAATGTAGTTCTGATTGCTGAAAATGTATCCTTTGCATGAAGTACAAGTATAATCCTATGCCTACTTTGCCCTTTGAGTAAAAGTATGCTTAATAGCAATTTCGGGGGGGAGGGGGAATCTATTTAAAGCCTGTTGAGCAGAATATCCACTTATAGAGGGAAACTATAAGTGAATAATGTTAATAGAGTTCTGTTTTGTAAAACGCATAGGACAACTAATAGAATCAAGCTACTATAACAGTGGATGATTGAATTACATTTAAGAGAGTACCTAATTTATGACCTTTAAAAATAGTTTTAGAGCTGTCTGCTTGATAGGTTTTGTAAATCCTAGACCTCCTTCATACAAAAGTTTTTAGGAATCTCATCTCTCACTTTATATTATGGTCAGAGGACCTTTTGTGCTATTGTACGTCAGTAGTTCCATTAAAATATTTAAGTAGGCTAATTACTGAAAAAAAAAATTACTCTCTGGAGAAAATTATTATACCTGTTTATTAGTGTGGGAGAAGTTCTTAATCTGGGAGTAAATTTTGAACAATAGCGATGAACAATGACCAGACCCCAGGACCTCCTCAGAAAAAGGAATTAAGCCCTATAAATACCAATTGTTGAGTGTTTTTCCTCAAAACAGTAGTTTTTTAAAAAGTAGAAGTTTGTGCATAACTTCTACCAATCACTGGCATATTATGTACAGGAACATGAAGTTTTATACTCCGATCATTTTTTTTCCTCCCATTTAATTTTACTGTATCTGTTTCGTTGCTGTGAAACTCTGATTCAGTGTTATCTTACGTAAAGGAAACCCTCAAATTTAGTGCACACTTTATCAAAACTGTTTGTATTTTTATCAGTTTTAAAGAGGTCGGTCTTGTAGACATTTGATGCTGATTTTGTGTTGTAGTGTTCAGGAAAGTAAAGAGAATTTGAGAACCCTTCCATGCAGCATTGGGTTTTATATAGAGATTCTGTGTAGGAGTACCCTTCTAAAACTCTCTAAGTTTTACATCATTCCTTAAAACATCCTACAATTTTGTTAGCTTTTGTGCCGGAGCGTTATGCCTGCTGTGGTGTCATTCATTGCTCATCTTAAAAGAAGGCAGAGAACAAAGGTGGAATAAGCTGCTAATCTTCTGGATCAGCCAGATGTTATTATTCAGCGGTATATGGGAATTTAAGGCACCGATCCTTAAGGGCGAGAGGTGCAGGAGAGGGGCCGTGGGGCTGCCAGAAGCAGTCACTTCCTTGCAGCATCCCGGTTGCCAGAGCGCTGGTGCGTCATGCTGTCTTAAATGTGGCTTTTGCCTGCTGGGTGCAATGGAGCTCTCCGTGGAGCATCGCATTTCCAGAGAGCTACAAATGGAATTGGCTAGTTTAAGAATGCGATCATTGGATTTTTTTTTTTTGAAGATCAATTTAGCAAGAAAGACCCTAGCACTTTATAGGTCTTGCTTGTTCCCTACGAAAGCGCTGTGCCGAAGCTCTGCCCGAGTTCCCGTTGAGGTAACCTCATAATTATTACCGCTGCAGAATCAGAGCCAAAAGGGCTGGACTGCATGTGTACAGCTAAGGAACAAACTAGAAAAAGGCAGTGAGATTTCTGCGCTCAATCATACTTACGGTTCTGTACTTTATAACGTAAAGTAAAAAATGTATTGTTTTACAGAGAAGCTCTATTATAGGTCAGCCCTTGTCTTAACCAGCCACTTGAAAGTGGCCCCACTTGACTCCCAATACAATTTACTCTGACCGTTAGTTAAGGACCGTTTCTGCTATGTCTGTGGTGTTCGCAGCTCCATATGGTAGTTGCTTAAGGCTGATCTAAGAGTAAACAAGAAGTACAGGGTTTCAGTCACACAAAGGTATGAGACTCAGTCTATAAAATTAAAGAAGAAATCAAACACAAGGGAGGTACTCTGTCTTTATTTTACACCAAATATGCCAGGAATCAGAGATTAGATTTCACTTCTCTCTTTGTCATTCTTGTTGGTTCATTATCATACCTTTTCCAAAGTAAAACTATTTTGTGGTGGCTTTTTTGTGATTTTATTGCTTCTTTTCTGAAAATGAAATTACTGCACTATCCTGTACGTTCAGTACTTGAGAACAGGAGAGATTCTGGCTTTGCCCCAAACTGCTTACAGTCTGATACTTTCACGGTGAACATCTCTGGAGCAGTGAGGAACATTTTTGTGAGGATAAGAGAGAATGTCAGGCTAAAGCACCATAAATAATTTATAGTCCTCAGATAATTGTCCTGTGAAAGTTTCCAGTGCTTCCAGTTTCTTCCTACCACCCCTATTTTCAGCTATCAGTTATAGAATCTTGACTTAATATTGTTAATTGCATAGTAAACAGAACAATATTGTTTGCCCCAAGACAGATTACCATTTCTCATTACAGAATTCTCATAGACCACAAATCATTGATACCATCTCCACCAGTTATAATAAAGTTTATCTTCAATCTGATAAAAAGCATGTACTGAATAATAACTGTTGCTCTTATTGTAAGTGGTTTAAAAACATACTTTTTAAAAAGCTGGGTAGTTCATTGAAGTTACAATTCTGCATTTGCCCTAGCAAAGAGAGGTGAGAGTTGTGGACATAAATGGTCAGATTTCCAAGCGGACTCTGTGGGTGCAGCGTGTGTGGTTGCACTCGACAACTGATGAACCTCTTACTATTACCGCAGTCAACTAAAACAGTCAGTCCCACTTTTCCTGCATTTATCTGTGTTTGTACTTGAACCCATTGTTCAGTGTGTTATGTATTTGCATCTTTAGCTTATTCACAGAGAGTTAAAGTGCATTTAGATGCTGTAAGGAGGTTTATCTCTTCAGTTCAAATTGCAGAGATCCTCAGTGGTCTGAAGGTTTCTGCGTCAGTCCCCAAGATGAGTAGTTACACCTGCAACATTGCAAGCACAGACACTGTCCTGGCTGAAAACCGCCTGAAAAAAAGTCTCATTTTACTTACCTCCCACCACTACTTATGCACACTCACAGATGAAGAAGAAATAATTTAGTATGACACAAACCACCAAAATCCATAAAGGGAATACCGTGGCAGAAGTATGGATATTGTAATGCTTTTCAACTATTTTGCACAAAGTAGAAATCTTCCAGTAGTGCATTTCTAATCTTCCCTGGTGAATTTAGGTACTCTTTGGGGGGTTAATCTTTTAGCCCTAAATGTTTTTATGTCATATATACTAAGATGGAAGCATTTGCATCATTGCATAAGTGTCATTAAGAACAAGATTGGCCCAAATGTTAGCTGTCACAACTGAATTTTGCATTTTGCTACCTGTTTCCATTGAGATCAGGCTCAGCCAACAAGTTCAGCTCTAAATACAAACTTTCTGAAAGCCTACCTCTGCTCCTGACTCCAGGTAGCGCTAGTTCGGTGACAAGTCCTAAAATCTGGAGCCAGTTTTAAAGTTCAGGGACTTCATAAGACAACTGAAAATATTGTGCAAGTCCATCAGGGTTTGGATCAGGGTGTGTGAAGTTGTGATTGAATCAAGTTCTAGTGTAATTCTGTGGGGAAACAAGGATTCAGCAGGATTCTTTCAGAGTTGAACCCCAAACTCATTAAAATATTACAATAAAGTAATTAATGCACATGGCCACTAGACACTCTTAAAATGTAAATTTCACATCTGTAAGAAATTAGATTTGTTTAAAAATAACAGAAGGCTCAAGTACAAATTATGGAGTAAAAGCCTATAAAATTTCAAACTTGGTTTTAAGGCACAGCCTTTTTTTTCTTTTTTTTTTTTACTAGATCATTTACTTTAGCACTAGCATTCAGAAACTGAATTCCTTGTCTGTCTTTTGCCTCTGAAGTTGTAGTCAGGCACCAGCGTGGAACTGATTAGTTGGGAAGTTTTCTTATCAGGAGGTGGGACTTAGAGCACAAGGCAAATTTTGCAACGAGCCTGTGACCCATCTGAACCCCATCTTGCGTTCAGGAGGTGCCAGGCTTGCAGCTACAGGTACAATATTGTGAGTTCGTTGAATGCCAGTTTTATTGTGAAGTTCACTGAATGCCAGTTCGAGTTGTTTGCACAGCTGGGAGGACAGGTCGTTCCCAGCGGACACCCAACACAGTTGTTGGGACCACTGCTTTTTCACTGTACCTTTTGGCTGGCACAAGCATAACTTGACCAATTTGAGCAGTTCCTAGAACTCAACACCCTTAAATCAATCTGTGCCACAGAAGCTAAGAAAATTAAAGCCACTCCAAAGCTCAGGAGCGATGGAGCCAACTGGATTTTAGAAGGGATGTAACGTACATCTTTTCAGTGCAGAGGCCTAATTCCAGATTCTCCGGCACTTTCTCACCCGTCATTGTTTACAAACATGGGCCTGACTATAATGCAAGAGAAGACTTTGACTAACAAATGTCCGGCAGTGCATTTCAATCCGTTTACATTTGAAACAACACGGAAATACAGGGCTCCACAATGGCTTCTCGGCACTCCAGCTTCTGCAGAGTACTGAAATGGTTGAAGGAAGGAATTCTGGTCAGAATATGTTCCAGATGAATCCTGTTGGAGATCCATTTCTAAATGTATGCTGCATGCCTAACTATTAGAAAGTTCAGATTATGACCCCTCTAATGTTATTTTAATGCTAGTTTTTAAAATGTAATTATAAATCAAATTACATTTGAGATCTGAAGCTGACAGTAGTGAGCTGGAACACTCTGAGAGCTGCTTTAAAAATAACCCCTCTCAAACTTTATTAGTGATTTCGGTAATAGAAGTGCAAGTGGACTGGCCAGATTCATCCACGCTGTTTCTGTCTGAGATAGGACAACTTGCTAAGTGTCAGTTGTTTTCTGGTTTACAGAGACATAACACGGGATCTTTCATCTTTACCTGGAAATTGCATTTCCAAAGTTTGAGTTTCTTTCTTTGAGCTTAAGCAGAAGGCATGAGCTCATCTAAATTATATTTCTTCCTTTCTTTTCTCATTCTTTACCATAACAAATTTCTCTAAAGATTAAGATTTCTAAACACTAAACTGCAACCAAAAAACCAACTAAGTTGAGAAAAGCAGGCCGTGATTTGGCAACTGCAAAATGTTTTGGCAACTCAAGCAACCATAGGAAAGAAATGCACTTAGTGACTGTCGTTGTGTTGGTCAATGGCATCTGCTCACCTGGGTGAAGGTATGTATGTATTTGAAAAAAAAGGGCTGGAAAAGAGACCAGAAGGACATAGCTGAGAGGGTGTAAGCATTCAGCAGGGTTGAAATGTTCTGTTCAAATAACATCTATAATGGTTTGGGTAACTTTATTTTTCTTTTTCTTTTTCTTTTAAATGTTTGCATTAGATACTCCAGTAACTTGCTTAAAAATGAACCAATCCACAAAGATAGTGCATTAGAAACTATAGAAATCAAATTTCCATGTACATAGATGTAGTTTAAGGGTTGTGAGGGAAGAATCACTGGGTAGGTAGATCTGTACAAACAATTCATAGTGACTCCTTAGGTACGTTTTGGAGTTTTTCTTTTCTTGTGAATGTGGAAAGTATTTATTCGGTGGTTACTTACAGAATTCTTCGGTGAATAATACATTTTAAAAATCTTTATTTGTAGAGTTTTTTGGTTAGATTATTTATAAATTTATAGTCATAGCTGGTTACTTAAATCATGTTATTTCTTCTGTTCCTGATTGCATGAGTTACAAATTTACTTGATTCAATACACAATGTAAATTGTGAGCGTTACAGCTGAACATACATCTCAGAATTTTTGTTTTTGTTTGGTTGCTCAGTTACATAAATCAGCCAGTTAGAAGAGGGAGGGGACATATCACATGATCTACTTAAGCAGCTAATACTTTAAAATTTTGAGATTATATATCTAGAAGTATACATTTTGACCACAGTGTGTAGATTATATAAATTGAGTGGTATTATTTCTATTCCCTGATTAATGGTTGATGCTGTTACATCTACAGAATGAATGTCAAATTCAAACTTCAATTTGAAATTTGAAGTCAATGAATATTTAAGCATTCATTCTAGATGTTGACTGTGAAGACATGCTAATATTGGTACAGCACATATGCTCCAAATTTTGCAGATAGACAAAAACAGAAAGTAGTTAACGTGTTCCTAATGCTGTTAACTCAAAATTTTACTTTGAATTACAATGTTTTATACTGTTTATTCAGCTCTCATTTTTATCCTGTTTTGCAGATGGGGAAACTGAGGCAAAGAGGTTGAAGGATTTCTCCTAGGCCACGGAGTGTGTTGATGTCTGTTCCCACTCCCTAGACATGTGCGCAGACTACTAGACTTCTCTGCTCTGGCTGCAGCAGGTAAGACAGATTGTACATACAATGCGATCAATTCTTGAATTGACTTAAATATTTCCCAGAAAGGTGAGAGACTCCCAAATATCTAAATATAAGATCTCTATTCTGGATGAATCCCTGAAAATCATGTGAAACAGACGATTGCCTGTTGCAGACATAGAAAAATCATGGAGGCAATGGCTAATAGCTAAGATGTATCTGTGCATTAAACAAACCTTTTTTCCTGGCAGTCATTAAACAGCTGGTGTGGTGGGTTGAAGGCCTGTTTTTTTCACCCTCAAATAATACTCTTTAAGGGAAGGACAGCAAATACCTGTGACTTAAGATGCTTTTTTTTTTTTGTTGGAAAGACTATGGTGGCAGAGAATATGGATGTGATAGAGTATGCTTAGACTTTGTTCAGAATTGTGTAGGCTGTGTTTATACTGCAGTTGCTGCAACTCTTGCAGATATAGTCATTTAGAAAGCTTCACAGTGCAGTACCATTGTAGCACACAGCGTGCTGGCTCTCCAGTTTCTTAGAAAGCTTTTTGGCATCTGAGCTAGCCAGTTTCAAGCATTCAGGAGTTGCAGTTGCCCCAGAGAGTGCAGCGTAGACGTACACAAAAATTTCGCTCTGTAACACTGAAAGCAAAAACTTCCTGATCGTGGTTAAGATTTGCATGAGTAAGGATTATCAGATTTTATTCTGTGTGAGTAGAGAACCCTAGAAA
This sequence comes from Calonectris borealis, assembly GCF_964195595.1. NCBI lineage: Eukaryota > Metazoa > Chordata > Aves > Procellariiformes > Procellariidae > Calonectris > Calonectris borealis. The sequence goes on from NC_134323.1 coordinate 10,164,409, forward strand.
GGAGGTCCTAGATTCGAATGGAAAGGGCACTGGTGCAATTCTGTGACAAGGTTACCGCATGACTTACTGGGGCTTTGATCCTGTCACCCGTTCTCATGATGTGAACTGCCTTTCTCTTAGGGGTAAGGGTAACACAATTTACCATGAATCTGTCTGGATTCATTTAGGAAGTGTCATGAAAGCTGTGTGCCAGATCTCTATGTGGTGCAGGAGTCACGCCAGGGGGTAGAGTCAAAATCTCTCTGTGTGTTGACAGACTGCTTGCTTTTCTTCCCCAATCCATGGAGTCAAAGAAGGAGAATTTGTAGACCAGTACAGAGTAAAAAGATTGCTGCCTTTGAAGAGTTTCTTTTCTGCCTCTTTTCCTTGTCAGGCATAAACTTCTGCACTAGGTGGTAGTTATATATGTAGGAGTAGGTATGAGCTAAAACAGATTGTCTGGCCATAGGTGCCTCAGTGGAAATGCATTCTCACCAGAGCTTCTCTTGGAAGAAACGGGTGAATGGCAACCAGGGTCCTAACGTCTATTCCAGTGAGGAGACAAATTTGTTTCTCAAGACTCTAGCCCTTGAGCAGCAGGTGACAAGGTCCCAGAAACAAGGGGGGACTCAATAAGATCTGATGATAGCTGTCCAGTAAGTATGTAGATTGAGGAAAGAATGATGACCTCTAATATTCATGTTATTTCTGGATAGTTCCCAGATAAGTTAAGTTAATAAAGTTGCAGCCTAGCTGCATTATATTTCTCAAGTATTATTTTTCTTTCTACAGTTTGGGAGGAAGACAACCCAAAACAATGCTACCACTTTGTAGTCATGCCGTTTGGCCACGTTCACGTTGAAAGACTGACTGAATGAGATTTATTTTGGAAATGTATTTCAGCATAGTGCATAAATGCTTGGAAGAATGGTCTTCAGGCTGCAGTGGGGTTATTCAAATGCTCATAGTTAAGCATGTGCTGAAGTACCTTGCTGTATATAAGGCTCTTCATTTTTTTCTGTATGATGTAAACTGATTTCATAAAAGCATAACTGTATTGTCACTTTTAGAAGAATGCAAAGTCTAGCTATGCACTGAGTAGTTAGGTAGGTTCCTTATTTGCTTTGTTTAAATTCTTAAATATGCAATTGTGCATTTAAGAAATTTTTTTGCCCCTTATGTGGCTTTCCCTTCTCTCAGTGTTCAGTGAAAAGAATGTCCAGAATTTCAGAATTAGTATTCTCTCATATCGGGGTAAGGATTCACGCAAAGTAGGTCTGCATGTGTGTGCTCTCCCTCCTTTGGTATGCAATCTACAGTCTATATTTAACTCTGTACATACACAGTGCAAAGAATCACAGCATAGCAGCGGTTTGGTGGTGACAACGTAGGTATACAGTCACAAAAGAACTTAAGATAATTGCTTAAATGACATCTTCTGCAAAATGCTAATCTTCTTGCGAAGGGTCCCCCTTGCAACAGGCGACATGAGCATTTTTATGTTCTGTGTTTTCTGCTGCCATGCACTTAATTTTGTTCGAACCGTATCAAGGAGACTTGAGCAAAAAATCAACCATTAAAGACTTGCTCTTTGTTTTTTCAATCTGTGACCCCAGCAATCTCTTTAGCAAGCCATGGTTCAGTAAACTGGCACACAGCAGTAGTTCTACAGTGGAAAAATCATAAAACAGATGGAAGCTTTACATTTTTGTTTAGTTTTTAAGAGCAGTTTTTATAACATCCCTTAAAATCATTCTGATGCATCATACTGTTTACACTTAAAGCTTTGTAGCTAAGATGTTTACACTATAGAGAATGTTTTAAGATATTTTATAGTTATGATATTTAGATAATTGGCAAGAAAAAAGATAGTTTGTTGAGATTACAGTGATGTTGGTAACCGTGAAGTAACTTATGAGTCTCAATAAATATGTCCAGTTCGGTGGAAAGTACAAACTCAGTTAAAACAAAACAACACAAGAGGGAATATCTTTTTAGTGAAATCATTTCCTTTTCTTAATCAAAAGATGACAGCCACAGCCTTAGAACTCCCATCTGTAATGCACCACTCCACGTATCTGCGTACATGGCTTTTCTTTTTATGATTGATACAGTTATATCAAATCAGTCAATTAATACTCTGCATAAGTTCAGTCAAATTATATACAAAAGTTAATAATGTTCACTTTCCATGCAAAAGTTGAAATGATCTAAAGTGAATCCCACTCATTTTCTCTTAATACTCCGTTTTCAAGATAAATACATATAGATGTTTTCATGGAGAAGAATGTCTTCAGAGCATAGTTTTGGAACATTTAAAAAAAATGTCCCCAAAAATGCATTAATCAAAAACAATAACTCCTTTTAACTTTCGTAACTGCTCAGAAGTGAAGTATGAAATAGTCTGTGTGTGGGCCACAAATGTTGGGAATGCAAACATTTCACAATAAACATGTTTAAATGAAAGTACTTGGCTAGATATACTGGAAGATAGTACATGTTGGGTTAATTAATGCATACTCCATAAAAATAAACCTCACTTTCAAGATCTGACCAATAAAAATCATTAGTATATTTGGATCAGATGTGCCGATGGATGATTTTTATGTATACTTTAAAGTTTTGTAAAGCGAATTGTCCTTGAAAAACCTAGAAACAGATTTCAATTTAAAGTCAAAATGTCCCATTACATCTACTCTTTGTGTTTTCCTATAGCGATATGATGAATTATTTCAGTTTATCTTCTATACCTGCAATTGATTTACTATTGATGGGTTTAAATTTATCATTTTGAATGTGTGAATCACAACTACATAGCTAAAAACTGTTCACTTTCATAGAAATTGTTTGCCTGTAGAATGCAGTATCTGATTCTAGGCATAATCAAATTACTATACCACATTATTTTTCTTCAAAAAACTTCCAAATCTTAAATTGAATCATTTTAGTACACGCATAAAATAATATTTTACATTAAAAATCATATCATAGTCTTAAGGAAATTATACATATAAACAAGTAGTGAACTGGCTTTGCATTGTATTGTGCTCTTGAGCCAGTTAGAAATAGTGAAGCAAACTGTAATTGTCTTTCATGTTGAATAGTGTCTTTCTCCAAACCTGGTCTCATTAAAGACAAGGTGGTGATCAGTATTTGACAGATGTCAGAATCCAACCTGGCTAATTTACTAAATTTGTGATTGCTTTGTAGGAAAGCCCCCCTCTGCATCTTTAGCGTAGGAGTTTGTATTTGTATGAGCAGAATTAAGTAGAATTGACCTAGAGACTGTTTTCGAAAAGCGAGATGGACATATTTCACTTTTTAGCCCCATATCTGTAAAATATACAAAATAAGATATTTGATAGGTCAAGCCTCAAAACCAAACATAACATAAACAGGAAAAAAATTTAATTCACAATTAAACTAGAAGTTAAACCCTTCCCCTATGGTTATCAGCAACAACATTTTTATTAATTTTAACAGCAGCAGTAGGTATAAGAGCATCTGTGCAGAAGAATCTTCATATCTCTGTGGTCTCATTGACTTCATTAAAGATCAGAGACCTGATGTTGTAATTTTACCATATCTTTTCTGTAGCATTCACAAAGTCACTATTCTTGCACACGAGAAGAAACCACCTTTGCTCAAAAGCCTTCATAGAACATTATCCCAATCCTGCAGTATGTGAAGTTTTAGATGTTCTGCATTTTAACTCATCCACTAGTTACCTAGTTTCCTGTGAGCATTACAGAGGATTTAGAGGTGAGGGTGATAATCCTGTGTTCAAGTTGGGTAAGCAGGTTGCGCAGAAGATGGCTGCAGAAGTCAAGACTGATGAAGCTAATGGAGGGAGTGAAAATGGCTGCCTGATGAGCAGATAAGTGAGGAAAGGATCTGGGAATGTGCTAGCAGACAAAGACAAGAAAGCTTGAATGTGGCACAGCTGAAGAGGGAAGAACTGGTAAGAGTCGGGGGTTGACAAGTTTCTGGTATTGACAGGAAACATGATCCGCACAGCTGTATCTGCGACTAACTTAAAACTGGCAGGACATTCTTTAGATGATTACATCTATCAAACTCCTCTTTAAAGAAAGAATAAATATTTTACCCAAATAGAGAAAAAGGCATAGAGCTGTTTTAATAAACTATTAGCAAACTATTTTGAAGCCAGTGACTTAGAAGGCAGTGACTTCTCATGCCTAGAAATTCAGTTCTAGGAAGGAAGCCACTGGTAATGGAAGCAAATAGTAGGCAGGAGGCTGCAGCCTGTACTTTAAATACCTTGCAAGATAACATCTGGGTAGACTATGTGCTTCTAATTCACATCTAATTAATAGGGCATAGAGGAAAAAGGCATCTCCCAGTCAGATTACAGAAGCAAAAGGCACATCGCATGAATTGTTCTTTGGACTGCTTGGTTTTCTGTAGCATTTTGCGTAGAGATGACT
>NC_134323.1:10173835-10176335 GCF_964195595.1 Calonectris borealis
CCTCTTTGCCTGACATTACTGAAATGTGGAAAAGGGAAAGTTAAAAATAAAATGAAACATTTAAATCTATGCTGTTGAGAACCTCAGATAGATGGCAATACAGCAAAGTTGATAAAAGCGATTCTCAATTAGACTTTATTATTATTTTATTGAGGTATTATTAATAAACATCAGGGTGCAGCGGGTGATAACACTATCCTAGTATTAGACAAGTGGACATTGAAGAAAAATAAAGGCAAGTTGCCTGTAATGAGAAAAAGTAGAAGGACGTGGATAAACTGCAAATGACATGAAAAGCAGAAATATCATATATTTGTCCTTCAAGCCTGATCCTATGGCCTTTAGCTATATAGTTAGACCTATTAACTTCCACATAACCATAAGCTGTAGTTATATGAGTCCAAGCTACTTGACTAGTTCTGAAGAGAACAGGTAGAATATTTTGATGTTTGGGTTTGGTTTTTTTTTTTGTCGTTTCTTCCCTTTAGCCCAGTAAATCCACACTGCTCTGTGTGTTTTCAGTTACTTTTTACAGACCTCTCTTTCTCCTAAAAAAAAAAAAAAAAATTAAAAAAAGAATTAATTCCTAATTCCAATAAATTTCCTGAAGTTAACTATAAAAGATATTCACATACTAATTCAATAGCCTGATATTAGCTGTAATCCATAATGCTATCAGCACTACACTGGTAACAATTACAGTGGCAATACATAACTACAGTGTGTTTTGAGGGCAGTATATTAATAAGGTAGGTGTTTAGTTCCCTGCAGCATATAAAACTGGTGATTTTGACTGCAGAGCTGCTTGGACTGGAAATCACAACAGTTGCCAGTAAGGTTTAGAAAGTGTGTGCCAGGCAAGGGAATCGCTGTTCAATGTATTTACCCTCTGGGGAGGTAAAACACAGATGGGGGAGTTAGGAGTCTTCTAACATTTAGCTGATACATTAGTGGGTAGCAATTCTGCTTCAGGGATGTTCAAAGTAGTTCATCTACCAGTTGGGAATCATTATGGGCACTAGTACTGAGGATTAGATATGATAGAACAATAAGGGATTGTGGAAGTACCACTATCCTCCTGGCTCTCACAGACAAATGTTTCATAATCTTTGCTACCTTCTTACAGCTATGTCTTTCTTAAGAAAATAGTAGTTCTGGATTAATCAAATGTTTTCAATATACATACTAAAGCATCTGTCTTGAGGTAGGATTCAACTGTCATAGACAAATATGACCTGGTAATATGTATTTTGATCGAAATTATATAAAATAATCATATCTTCTCGGCATAAAAAGTAGTACTGTTACTGTGTGTATTCTTACCAGTTAGCTGACGTGAGAAAAGCTTGCTACAGCATCTGTATTTGTATTTCTATACTAAGTAAGCAAATGCAACATTAGATCTCTGGGATTGTTTTTATGCTATGAGAGATAAGGCTATGCTTTAAAACTGTAAATTCATGATGGAGGAAGGGTGATCACACTTTGAGGAAAGGAAGAGCGTGGTCAAAAATCAGGAGAAGGCAACTCTGTTTCTGTCGAGCTATGCTCAGTTGTTATCACCTGATTACTTTTACCCTAGCAATCTCACCTGGACATACATTAAATTTTTCCTGTTTTTTTCTATAGTCTTGAAGTTAAAACATTTTCCAAAATGTACAAACAAACAGCTAATTTCATTGCACTGCTGTCTTCATGCAATAAAGTAAAATATGATTAGCTAGCTGAAAATGTGTAACTTTTCAATCAGTAGTTAATTCAGTCCCAGAACCATATTCATATAGGTTTGAAACAAAATTGACCTTCTGGTTTATGTAATCTGTACGTACAATAAGTGCCTGATTCAGTAACAAGCTACTCAACAATGTGGATTTTTTGAGACACAGGAAAAGAAGCAAAATCTAGTATTCTCCTGAATAGACCCATCACCTGTGCGCTGCTAATGCTCTGAAGTTTCTGCATTCAGAAGGGGCAAAATTAGTACAGGAGACAAATTCCCCACGTTATGCAGAAGACAAAATTCTCATGGTCGATTGTAGAGCAGCTGAACGGAGAGCTGCAGGAATGGGGAGGGGTAGACCTCTTCTGACGGCTATATGGCATCATTCCCCATGGCTGCTGTTGTCTTTTGAGTGTGGGAAGTTTTGGGGCTTTTCCCCAGAATGGACACTAGAAGATACATGTGACGGTGGACCCTCTGGGCTCTGCACCCACTGACGCACAAGAAGCATGTGCGTAGCGGGATTCCACTTTGCCTGGTGGATGTGCACCGTTTTATTCCCTGCCTTTCATAGCTGCGGCTGAAGGCAACTGAGTTATGGCTATTTCTCTGTCAGAAGATTGCCAGTGGCAGAAATGGAATAGGATTTATCTTTAGTGCAGAAGAGCCCTGCCTGAAGGCCCAGTCAGGATACGTGCTGGATATGCACAGCTCTCATTGATAGCTATGTGAGCTAAAGTTGTTCTGCATCTCACAGAACTATCTTCGTTGTGAAGAACC
>NC_134323.1:10181335-10226335 GCF_964195595.1 Calonectris borealis
GTAAACAGTTTGTTGTAAATATTCACCATGTTGATTAGTTGCAGAAGTCACATGCTGTTGTTTACGTTTCCTCATTGGCTAATAGATGTAACTGGAAGCAGATGCCTATCCTAATACTATCTAAAAGAAAATCTGTACTAAATAGGCTAAAAACTCAGCTCCTTCTTGGGGTTTTGCTTTATTAGCAACAAAACCAATAAAATAACGAGTCAGTTCATGCCTTCTTCCCAGCTTTGGGTGCTTCTGAGATTGCTCCCCTGGGTTGCATCGTGCGCTCGCTGGACGAGGTCCTGGCCCTGTTGAGTTCGATGGCAGTGCTCCTGTTGACTTCAGGAGGAGGTGAATCCTCTGCCGGGGCGTTGCAGTCTCCTCACCTCGCTGGGATAATGCACCACCTGCTCCGAGCCCACATGGGAGCCCCCTTAACCGTTTCCAGCAAGCACTCTGCTTGCTGACAGGTGGGGTTTCACAGGGGGTCACAGCCAGCCTCTTACACAAGCCATTAGGAATTACCGTGCTTCAATGTTACAGTCTAATATACAGCTCAGGGTTACTTTGACAAGTCATTGAAGCTCCTTTTTTCATCAATGTTCCTGCTAGCGAGGCTGGTTTGCTGGGGTACTCAAAGATCAAATGCAAAAGGGCAAGAGCAATACATAGCAAAAAAAGTTTGCAACATCAATGAATGTATGCGAGAAATGGTTCTGAATATCTCTTCATCTCTAATTTGAAGTTAAAATTTTGTTTAGGTTTCCCTCAGTGCAGTTTCTTGCCTGGGACTGATAGCTTCACTGTTATTTTTCCTAGACTACTTATGTGGAAGGGGGACTAGACGGAATAAAGCTTAGATTATTGTTGCTCCGTTTCATTCTGGTAAAAGTGCTACTGGGGAGAACGCAGGATCCTGGCTGTCCGTATTCCATTAGGTTTGTATTTAATTATGGTTCTTCCTTTTTCTCCAGGCACTCTCCAGCTTCCTGGACCACACACTACAATGTTTAGCTGGTCACTGTTTTTTTCAGTCCTGCTGAGCACCCTCAATTCCACCTAAAGTGAATGGGAATTGCTGAAGCTCAGCACTCTCTAAATAAAGGCGCCTATTATCGATGTCACTGTTTGAGATAATAACTTGTGCCATGCATAAAGAGTGAAATCACTGCGCTTTTTTAATGCCTTCATACGAGATTTTGCTACTCTTTACTTTTCTCTACTGCTCAATGGTCCAGCTAGATAGCATGGCTTTTGAAATAGGCAATGCCTTCTCTAATTAGGCACCATTGCAGTTACTGATGGATTCAGACAATTTTGTGTTCACAGTTAATGAATGTTGGCTTTGATCAGCCTCTGACTGTGATTGGTAGTGGTAGTTTTATCCATGCTTTATGCAAGTCACCCAAACCTCTTGGTTATACAGAATTGAGCTAACAGTCTTACAGAAAAAAAAAAAAATCCACTAAGTGAGCCATTGTCAGAATGTACCATGTGCAAGAAACCCAGCCTATGTGACTCCTAAAAGAGATGCAAGGAAAGTATAGGAAACCCCAAGTGTTTCATCTGAATCTTAATTATGTGGTCAAAGGTTGTGCTGCAAAAGCTGTGTATTCAATTGGGTTCAGTACAGGTGTCTTCCTCCTGCAAAAGCCTCTTGGCTTGCTGTCCTGGCTCTACTATCCCATCACTGTGAGTGACGTTCTAGAAAAAGGTGTCAAGCTCAAGTAATCAGGCTGCCTTTAATGATCTGTGCAGCTGTCTCTGAATCCTCTCTGCACAGTTGCTAGATGCAAAGTACGTATGTCTGTCCCACAACTGTCCAGGCTGCTTCTCTCCGTGATGCACACTCGCTGCATCAGAGCTCACCGGGAGGAAACTGAGCCTGTGTGACCATTGTACTGGTGCTTTCCCTGTAGGGTTTTTGATGAATTTGCATTAGGTGATTATCCCCTCATGCATGTCTCAGAAAGGCAGGTAACTCCACATTGTCAGTTTTCCATCTGTAGCATGTGGATAATTATACTTTTCTGCCTCACATGGGTGTTGTGAGCACTAATTAGTTAATGTCTTTTCAGCACTTTTATCATACAAATACTAAGCAGTTATTGCTATAATTATTATTATTTCTTATTATTTTGTTGTTTTTCAAATAAGGGATTTTGAGCACTCAGTTATGTCTGAGTATTTGAAAGTATAACTTCATATACATTAAATGACAATGTTATGGTAATGCCAGTTGGTTGCTTTAAAAGGCTGATGCATGTTTCATGCTTGGCAATTCGTAAATTCACCCCAACTGAAGCAGCATTTTCTTTAAAAATATGCCTCTGAAGCAACAAGATCATACCACCAAACACAGAAATCCAGTGTCTGTAATATAGTAAGGCATAACACGGTTTACGTTAGTTGATTAATAGTGCATGCTTTGGGTGAGCTGTGAGCACTGGAAAAAGCTCAGCTGGCTAGAGGGAATGTGGCTTTGGACATCAGTGGCTGAACTACAGCCGTGTCAATTCAGCAATGCGGTATTCCTGAGTTTGTGCCAAAATCACTGAACTTCTGCAGAACTTTAGGTTCCCTCGAACCCCCAATTTAAGTAAAACTTAAAAAAAAACAACTTAAGCAAAACTTAAAGAGAAGATGAAGCTATCACATTTTCTGTGATTCGGTGTGGAGAGCACATGCCTGCCCAGGGCCATCCAGGGGACGGTGAGCCCGGTCAGAACAATGCTTCCTCAGCTATAGAATCCAGCCCTGAGATTCCCTTGGCCTTGGGATTTTCTAAGGTCAGGGGAATGCCTTATGCTTTATATGACATAATTTTTAAGTCTGGAAATTGTGTTTTTTGCACTAGGGAACTGAAACGCAACAGGTTTTTTTCTCAGAGAAGGGGAATCCTGATGTGGGAAAGCTGCTTCTTGCAGATGGAGGGCCCAGCTTCTGTAGCAGGGTTCCTTTTTCTGGACTACTGTAGAAGCTTTTCCATACGGTCTGAGGACAATATAAAAGGATAATGGCATGAAGGATTCAATTTCCCAGGCGGAAAACACAGGCATGGGAATGAAATTCTTATTATGTACAGCCACTTGGAATTGGATGCAGAACAAAGCAGATCTCTGGCAAGCATCTGAAGAACTGATTGATGATGGAGCACTGTGGGGGGAAGGAGTGGAGGCTGGCAGGTAGGGATGGATGGATGGATTGGGAACTATAGGAAGCTGCAAATCATCAACTTCTGGTCCACGAAGACCAGGAAAAAGGAATGCAGCTCAAGCCTTAAGCCATCTTTTTCTTGGAGCCTCTTAAGGATCCATGAAAGAATGGCTGTAATTGGATTAGAGTTTGTGTGGAGGCACAAAGCCCCTGTGCAGATGTCCTTGACTTGCTAGCTGCTTCCCTTGTGGAGCAGCTACGAATTTTGCTGGTGAGGAGAGGGCCATCGTGCTAGGCTGTTGCTGGAGAGTGCGCTTTCCAGTGGGACTTCTCTGTGCCGCGTCACAGCCGGTTTCCTGCTCCGTGACCACACGTACGACTGAAGTGGCTAGCTCATCCCAGACCAAACTGACTGCTCGGTGTGGCATGTGATGGCATAAAGCAGGGGGACAGCGGGGACTGGGGCTCGAGCAAGGTGTGGAGGTCTTTTGGCCATGTTTTGGAGAGAGGAGGGCTGGGGTGGGGTTCAGTATGATAGGCTTGATGGGGCTGCCAGGTGAGTCCTCTCAGCAGAAGGCAACTGCTGCCCTGCTCAGTTGGATGGATCACATCAGAATTTCTTTCGTTCCCAGCCTTTCCCGTGGGATTTTCTGTGGGAAGGTATGATCTCCTCCATACAATAAGCTGTCAGCCTTGTGACAGCGATATAGTGCCTGGACTGGTTTGTCTGCAAGTGAGGATTTTCAAGCTAAGTCTGTTTCTTACTGAGGATTGTCCGGGAGTGAATAGGAAAACAGAAGTACCCTTTTTTGAGGGTTATTTTGAAAATATCTGTGTTTGTGGAGTGAGGATGATGTATATGATGTAGATAAATAATGTAGGAGAGTCGTGCAGCTCCTATGTAAACTGGCAAGATTTTTTTGCAGAGTTGGAGCCACTGTTACAAAATTCTTAGGCTTTGGTAAATTCAGCTCTAAACCCGATTTTAAATCTACAATTAGGACGGGAATAATTTTAAGTTAAATGCCAAATTCATTTTAAGTTAAGTGCCAAATTCTCGGTAGAGGATATATATTTTTGAAATGTGACAACTCTTTTCTTGTAGTTGCCTGTGCTTACATACACACTGCAGTATTTTATGGTTTGCACCTGAAGTTACTTATGCCCTATGCCCAGCAGCTATATGAATATCCATTTATGTGACCTTGTAATCAGTTTATTGCTGTTTTAGTGCCTTGTTGCTGTTATTTTTATCAGCCTAAGCTACAAGAAGTTAATTTCAAGAGAATTTCATAAACTAAGTTTGAAAGAAGTAGTTCACCAAAAGTTACGAAGCAATGGATACAGTCCAGTCATGGCAGGTTTTTTCCTGTCTTCAGGGAAGTCACAATGTAAGCTCTAGTGTTTTGTTGGTGGTTGTTTTTTTTAAAAGTGTTAATTTTGCAATTATTTTTATAATGTGTTTTCAGAAAGACAAAGCTTATAGAGATGTAACATTTTAGTAAACCAACAGATATCTCTGCAGGGAAAAAATTGCTACATTTTAGAGCAAAAAAGTCCTTTTTCTGGTCCCAAAATCTTGTCTGGTTTTTTTTTTCCCACAACTACGTTGGCTGGTCTGGTAAAAGCTATTACACCTCTGTATAACACTTGTCATTCTTAGAATAGACTATCACAGTTCCAACAACACACCTACTGCATACTGTAAACAATTTTATTTAATTGATGTCAGAATTAGATGCTATTTTATTAAATAAATGCATGAGTGGATTATCTGGAGAGAAGTTTCTTAGTACCTACAATTGTAGCAGGCAAAATTTATTAGGAGGCCATTGTCAGTACTGCATTTGTGACTGTGACTAGGTGTTGCTTTGTCGTGGTAAATAAGCATGAATAAAAAGCCAACTTTCCAATGCATTCTCAACTGATAGGCTTATGATATTGTGTGCCTGTATCATAAAATAGCAGATCATCCTATTGAAAAACAAAACAAAACTCCATTAATTAAGCACGTACTTGTATCTTTTTATAATGTTTTTACAGTTTTAGGAAGGGACAAATCCCGTGGTGTCATCCATGAACATAGCTGAAGTTAGTTTGAGTGAGAAACACTGTAACAGACTGGGTTGCTATTATAGAAAGTTTATTATTATTGGTATATAAACTAGCTGGGGGCTTAAACACAGAGCAGCTGGGTAATTTAGCTAGCTCCTGGATCCAATTAAAAAAAATCTATGTTCTGTCCACAGTAGGGGAATGGTCATAGCTGAGAAACTACTATATATTAGTTTGTACCACACCTGTGGCATGCTCACTGTTATAAGCTGTGTAGGCTGTAGAAAACATTAAATCCTCTCATTACTGCCTTACATAAGACAGACACTTCAAGCAGTTCCACATTTATCTGAGATTACCAGTTAAACTCATTAAAAAGCAACTAGGGCTTGTTCACTCAATTGGATGTTTTCAGGATTTTGGTGTGCTTCGTGATTAACAGCAGTATGTCTTTGATTAGGGAGATGACATTTTTGGGAAGACTTACCCTTTCTGATTTTTTGTTTGCTGGGTGTGTCTGAGGTGACAGGTATGTTGTTAGCTCTCTCACCCTTTGTTGGTAAAGCTAAACTTGTGAAACTGGAACTAGAATCTTTTTTTTGTTTGTTTTTTTTTTTTAATTTGAGGGAGAAATGCACCATTAACACTTCGGGTTCTAGCCAAGCTCAGGCTTTGACAGCAATTACAGGCAACTGATGGAATAAATTGTTTGGAAACCTCTTTATCATTAATGTTTCCTTTTTGTTTATAGCAAGTAAATGAGGGAAAGAAACTTTGATTTGTAACCAGGTAGCAGTACAATGAACTTCCTACCACCAGTGTCCTGGTTTTCTTTGGCCATTTTTAATTTTTTTTTTTTCCTTGTTTCACACTTTTTCACATTAAGTTGCACACTTGTTGCTACTCACTAAATAAAACCTTTCTAGTTTCTTTAAACCCATAAGTAAACTTAGCCCGGTGTGTGGTTTCACAGAAATCAATGGGGCCATATTGGTGGATTCCTCTGTTCAGAAACATAAATGCTTTTGGGATCAGAGCTGACAGTCGTGAGCTTCTGTGGACAGGGACTGTTTTCTTCTTTTGTACTAGGAAGTCATTGTCTCCTTAGCTGTAGTGCAGGGTCCCGGATCTGAATCTGGCCAATATCAGCCAAGACATTCAGGCACTACTGTAATACAAATAAGAATAATAATGGTATTTAACATGGCTTTTTTCATAAATCAATCAAAGAAGTCAAAGCAGCAGGCATAACTAATATTACTTACAGTTAGATAGGGCTACATCTCTTTCATAAAAAGTGTTTTTCTGCAATATTTAACTATTGTTGGCAACAATCATCAATATTAATCCTTAACAGCAACATGATAACCAAGCTAGCAGATAAAATGGCTGTTAAAAAAGTAGGAAAAAAAGGAATAATAGGATTGTGGAATTTTAATATTCTCCAGCTATTTATTAAAAAGTGCTTATTTTGTATGTGTTTATTTCTAATAATCAACTGTAACATTACTTTGCAAAAAACTGTAATTGCTTCTTAATTTCAAATCCCAGTTCCTTTGTGCTGTATACAAAGGTAGGATATTTCTGTACTTATTGTTCACAGCACTCTGTGTAAAAAATCACGTTCATTTCAAGAAGCTGTTATGGTATTGATTCTGGTAAAGACTTCCATTAACTGACCAATCTAAATCTCATAAGTGATGTCAGGATAGTTATGCATTTGCTTGGTTCAAGTATTCAGCCATTATGTTAGAATGCAGGCAGTGTCTGAATATGGCTGTTAAATTATTTCTAAATACCGAACCAGAACAGCTTAACAGTTCTGCAGTTTGAGACTGACACAAAAATGACAATCTGCCACCTCTTTGTTTTTTAAATATTAACGTTGTATTGGGATAGTATTTTTGGAGTAAAAACCTGTGGCACGAGAGGATAAGTGACATAAACAAAGGCAGCTGGGCTGCATGAAATAATGGAACAATAAGGCCCTTACAGCCGTTCTCATCACTCCAGTATGTTAATTAGCATTCTGTTGTGGCCGCAACACTGAAAACATGTAATCTGTATTGGTGTACTGTACAGCTGTGAACACACATTCTTTTTTGTTAGTCCCTAGAGTTAGCCTTGCCATTGGCATATGTGTGTGGGCCAAAAGTCAAACCATCACCACTAAAATACCACGCTATAGAAGCAAAAGAGATTTTCTTTTATTTATTTCCATCGTAACCTGTGATGTAATCTGGTTACACAGCTTCTGTCTGTCTGCTGATTTTTTTACCATTTTGTGTGTGTATATATGTGTCTGTGTGTATGTGCATGTGAGCATGTCTCGTGTGCGTGTGTGCAAAGGAGTGTGTGTATATAAGGCCAAACTAATAATCTGAAATAAGTGATTTAGGAAGATAAAATGTGCTGTAAATAAATAAAAGCTTTTTCCTCAATAGAATAGCTTAAAAAGTCCGCCATGAGGAACATTACATTTATATTTTCTTTTTCATGGGTAAAGCTAGTCCGGTATTTTTATTCTTAATTTTATTAAAGAAAAATAGTTCAGAAATCATCCGTACTTCAGTGAATTCAGCTGCACAGGCATGGAACGCTTGCATTTTTTTTTTTTTATTTTGATACAAATATGTAAAAAATCAGTGAAAGCAAAACAGAAGAAATACGATTAAGGAAAAAAGTTTGCCATTTATACTCTCTTTTAAAAGAATTCATCCTAAAGTCAGGATCTCAGCCCACTGTGTCCATGTTAACCTTACTTGACCAGGGGTTAGAGGAGATCACCTAAGGATGATTTGGTCAGATGGAATTCATTCCCCATTTGAGGGGATTGGTATTTCTTTGTAGTGCTCCTGTAATTTAAAAGCATGCTGACCTCTTCTAATGCACAGGTATTTACCTAGCAAAGAAGCCTACCTTTTGGATCCTAAATTAGATTTAAAATGAAGAAATAAGATTTCTAGTATTTCCTCTTAAAAGTACATTTATGCAGTGAATATTCACTGGTCAAACCTGTTTGCTAGTCTCCGTTTATTATTTCATTGTGATGATCTCTGTACTCACATACATGGAAAAAAGAGGTAGGAAAAATTTTTCTTAGAAAATAACGTGCGGTGCTCTTGGGTGAATACATCCTTTATCCATACTCAGATGATAAGAGTGAAGGCTTAGCTCATATTTCTGCACTAATCTACTTCAAACCTGATCTTGAAAAATTACCCTCATTGCACAAAGAAAATACAGCATTTAAGTCACCATGTTGATCAAATTTGGTTCTGCTTTTTGACTGTGGAGGGAACAAATTGTTTGGTGATTCTGTGATGTGAACCAGCGTCCACTAGGGAACTGAGTAAGTTTTTTGTTTTTTGTTTAATCACTTTCTTTCTTTCCCAAGTAGATTGTAACTCTTTTAATGAGACAGATACATTATTATAATATCGTATTTGTATGTGAAGTATTGAAAGGTTAAAAAAAAAGCTTAATACTTTATATTGCTATTGATAGCATGATTTTAGAATAGAGAAACTAAATGTTTAGATTTCATGCTTGTATTATTGTTTTTATGGAAATAAAAATCAGGAATGCTGCTTTAAAAATTAAATTTCTGCAGAAATAAAATACAGGCTGTCAAAAAGGGAATAAGAACAACAACAAAAATGTTAGTAGCTGTCTCTGAATTTGTCTTTATAGTGGTAAAAGTATATAATTAATAGAAGAATTTTAGCTCCAGATGTGGCTATACTATAATAGAGCCTTATAAATGCTACAGAAAGAAAAATTGCTTGGAACGAATGAGAACCAAATCAAGAGCACACCTGGGTTTGACAAAGATTGCATTTACTGACTGCTGTGCTATCACATTACAGAGAAAGACCAAGTCTTTGGGAGCAGCTGTAGAGAAAGGCCTGGCAAATCTGCATGCAAATAGCAGCACATTGTTAACTTAATCAGATGCCGAGGAAAAGATGTGCCAGACCATGAGGATGATCTATAAACAAGTACAGAGTCCAGAGAGATTGTGAGGGCTAGGCAGATTAAAAAGGTATACCACAAGGGTTCTGTCCTTGGGTCAGATTCTCGTCTTTTATATTGCCTGAAGGTTACTGCCATTCAAGCTAACTTATCACAGTGTTTGTTATAGCCCATTGTAGTAAATTTGTCAAATAGTACCCGGTTTGTTCTTTGCACGGATATAAATAATTGCATATTATTTTGGGAGTTTGGTGGCTCTTTGTTCCTTGGTGGTAGAGATACGGGTATTATTTTCTGAAGGAACAGTGTGTGATTTCATAACTCCCATTAAATAATATTACTGTATAAATGTCCCAGTGTAGTGAGATAAGAAATAGTGTGATACGCTGTATAAAGAGACAGATCTTCCATTAAAAGAAAATCTTTCTTATAAACTGAAGTGCCCTGATGAAAATCAACTTAAGAAAGTTAAAGACACCTGCTCTTCATATCATTTATTAATATTAACGGGAATATATGTTTAAAATCTTCTCTAAGTCTAATATCATAAAAAATAAAGAAGTAATACTATTTAATCACCCACAGCTTAATAGTGCCTTAGTTGTTTACTGCCATTGCACTAATTGCTCTGTACTAATGTGTTTTTGTGTGATTTCCAGTAGTGCTAAAAGAACTGAGATCCATAACCAATTAAATATAGTGTTTTTATGTTAAAAATATATCTGCTGTAGACTAGCAAATGAACAGTGGCATTCTTTTAAAAACAAGAGAGAGTTGGCAGTTGCATAGCTGCAGAGTAATAGGTATTTTTCATTGCATCTTTTCCACAGTGACATTGGAGTAATCTTTATGACTAAGCAAACTGCAGAAAGCTGAGCATTTTATATTATATTATGGGCCAGAATCTCCTCTCATACCGCTATAAATCAGGTATAACTTTATTAAAGACAGAGGATTTACACCCACCCAAAAGAAGTGGACTCAGGCCTTTTGTTTCTTCAAATGGCTTTCCTTTTTTCGGAAATGTAACTTTTAAAATCTGAAGTACAAATTCATCTCGTACGAGCACCCGAGCATAAATATTTCGGCTATACCTGCCATGTGGCAGACTGTGTACAGGGCCAGCCGTGCCGGGCAGGCAACCCAAGCCGAAGGAAGTGGTTTGGGTCCCTGGCTGTATCACAGGGAGCAGGACAGAAATGATGTTCAGAGACTTGTAGGAGAGGAAGCAACACCATTTATATACTGTAGCGTACCCTGCCAGAGGGTTAATTGAGTAACATTGTTGTTGGCTCCAGGAGGAGCTCGCTGCCTGAGACAGGGCACCACAGTGGAGACTGCAAGGGTGAGCGAGGTGAGGGGAAATTGGACATAATAGCATTAATAATAATAATTAAAGACTAAGAGTAACAAAAGAACGCATAACTAATACACCAGTCTCTTGCTTTTTATTACAAAATTAATATTCATATGAATGCTATCAGAGCTATTCAGTAGTAAACTGCTAAGACAAAAGCCGCATTGTAATATATTATACAGTATATTACAAGATGTTTGTTTCTGTGGATTTTGACGAGCTGAAAACAAACTAACAGCACTACCAAATAGTCTGTTTCCAGGTCTTCAGCACAAGGCCCTCAGTCAGCATAGGATCCCCAGACCCGCAGAGCAGGAACGCTCTTCACTTTATATGGGGGGGAGGTAATGAGATCAATTAGATCCTCATCCATTGAACTGTAGACAGCTGTTGGTGCATAATAATCATCATTAGAGATGGGTGAATGTGGGATACTTGATTTGCCAGACTACCCGCAGGTATTCTAAAAATGCCAGACTTAACTCTTGAGTATTTTGAGTACTTGAGGCCAACATTTTCTCTGAAGTCTCTCCTGGGACTATTGATCATAAAAGAAGAAAAAGGTATATCTGAGAGCAAGGAGAGCTAGAAGGCTGCCAGGCTGTTTTTCAGGGCTGGAGAAAGTTGAGCGGATAAACCCTGCCAGCTGCTGTCTAAGCACCACCTTCTTCAGGGCCACATGGAGCTTGTGAGCAGCTAACCCCACCATCCTGATGTCAAACCTCAGCAGCCGTGCTCATTAGCCAGCTTCTTCTTCTCTCTTCACGGTAGTTTCGTGGTAAGAATTGTACCCTTTTTAGGTTTGAGTGGATCCTCTCTATGCCCATCCCATAGTTCAAATGTTGCCTATTAACAAGGACCACCCCACAACCAGTTTGTGTGTTAATGAAGTTAGTCTGATTTTGACATTGCTTTTTGGAGGATGGGTAATGTAACCATATCAGTATTTCAGTTTAAGCCTTTAAACCACCAATAGGCTTTATAAGCACCACTAGCATGTCCAGAATATGCAGTCACCGTGTTGTGATCTGCATTGTTCCTGGTTGTTAATTTCAAAGTTTTCTTTGAAGTCTAAATAAATGCTTGTAGCATTTGATACTTATATGTTAAAAATGTTACCAACCCCTCTTAATTGGTGCTTGTTATTCATATACATCCTTGCAGCTCCATACGTTCTGCTCTTTTAACCTTTATAATAATTCTTCTAATAAAGAGTCCTTTTTTGAGGCAGTGGGTGCAGCCATTCCAGTAGAGTAAATATGATATATGTTACTACTGTTTAGTTTTGATTTGGTAGTGTAAGTAAACAATCCACTTATTTTGGTGGGTTTCCTTATTTGTTTATACTCCTTAAAATAGGTGTGAGTTTCCAGTGTAAAATGATGGTATCCCCATGGTTAAGTCATGTTAGTATTTATGGGAGTTTAATAAAAACAGCCCAGCATTCATGGGATAGTGGGAATTAGAGTGAAATCAAATATGTGCAAGAGAGAAAGTGCGTGTGAGATGAGATTTTCTGAATCCTAATCCGAGTTTTTGACAGTGCTTCTGGCATATTCTTATGTCCTTTACTGCTGTTGTCTGACGTCTAGCTCTAACCCATTCCTGATGTCAGTGGGTGTATACCTGAGCAACAGATTTGGCCCCTATTTGGAAAATAATACTTAGGTACCCTGCAAGTTGCTGTGAGGATTAATTTGTTAACGTTTGTACAACACTCTGAATATATAAAGTGCTGTATAAGTGTTTAGTAGTATTAAGTCCCCATGCATCACTTATGTATCCTCAATATCAGTACAGACTGTGGTTTTTGCTCTTACGGACTAGTAGAGCTTAGAAAGGAAGAAAAGGAAACAGATATTGTGGTTCCAGTAACTGGCAAAATAAAGCAACTGGTGAAACGTGCTCTGTTCTACATGCACACAGATAATATTTGGGTACATGGTCACACAGTACCAGTGTGCAAATATTTATCTGTTTGCAAAGAGAATCTCAGCCTTTATTGCCCAATGCTGCAAACCATTATTTTTGTAAACACCATTGGATTTCTCATATGCATAAAGACTATTTTTAAGACTAAGGGTCTGTGGAAAAAAAAAATTAATGTATCTTTTTAGATTAAATTGACTGTACTGGTTTTATGGCCTAGCACATTTTTGGTAGATCAACTAGTTGATTGCACTTGAAGATTCATCTGCATAGTGGTCTTTCCTTAGATTTGCTTTCATGATGTGTGCAAGAACAAATTAAGCTTGCGCACTTAAAACATACTGAATATCCGAGACGATGGCTAGATAGCAGGTAATAGGAATCTCTTAGTTCTCTTTGATGGTTGCACTGTCATCATCAGTTTGGTTATAGCAGCTGCTCCTTTCTTGCTGGTCGGTTTTATTTCCTGTTCTCGAATAATCTCTCTCATTCAGAGCAAGGTAAAGACAGCCATCTTCTTGAAAGCTGGTAAAATGGGATAAATGAAAGTGATGAAAGAAGACATCAAGCCAGACGTTCTCTCTGTCTGGCATGGCTGAACTAGGGTTCAGACACTACTTTAGAGATTTCACCGTACTTTTCATTAGAAATACATCAGTAATGAAGTATCATGAGGTGGAATATCAGTATCATCTGGGGAAGAGCCAGCAATGCAAATGTGTTTTGGGCTGTGAAATTTCAATGCATTCATTAATCAGAAGACATTTTACCTCTGTGATTCTGGATTATCCAGGCTGTTCTCAGCCTCGGTAGTGGAAGGCAGTGTGGAAGCCCCATGAGTGCAGCAGCAGCATTCCTGACGCTGAGAGGGGCTTTGTGCACGATGTGAGCAGGGCAGCGCCAAACTCCGACCTCAGCTCTGGACAAGTATATGAAGTTTCTTTCTACTTTTGGTTTTTAACTAATGCCTGGTTCTTAAAAGAAATCATATTGTGTTTTGTGGAAATGAAAAGAGGTAAATCTACATGAGAGAGTCAGCAGGGGAATGCGAGATCCTTACATTCACTTGTCTTCTCTCCAGTGCTGTTGTCTTCCAAATAGAATTTACTTTCCTTCAGTTTTTTTGATTCCTTCTTCTCACTAGGTGCCTAGCTGTAACCCTGAATGAGTGTATCTGAGAGGTGGCCCCGCACTGAGGCCCCAATATTACTTGGAGTTACACCTTCTAAGACGTGGAAGAGCAGTGACGTGCGGTCAGCTCAAACAGTGCCAACGTTTCTCCTCCCCTCCCTATACCAAAAGTTATAACAATGTGTTTTGGTCACAACAGTCAGCAATTAGTACGAACTAAGCAACATTATGGTTATAACTGGTTACAGGTTACAATTACAAAGGTTACTACTGTGAGGAAAATTAATTGGCAATATTTTCTAAATGTTTTTGCCAACTACAAGAATTGAAAGAACAAAAGTTCTTTTATGTCCTTCCCCCATCACTCCAGCTCTTCCCAGATAATTCCAGTCACTCATCTCTCCAACTCAGAAGCATTTTAAATTAAGCTAAAGGGGGAGGTGATCATCACCAAGTAATTATAATTATAATCGGAAGCAAAACTTGAAATGCAGTCTCCCAAGGTGATGCAGTTATTCTAGGGTGTCAAAGCAAAACTCCCTCTTCTCCCTGCCCGCTGTGTCTGGACATGGAGGGCAGCTGGAGTCTGACCCTGAAGTATAGTATTGTGGTAGTCTGCTGGTATCAGAAATGGAGCAGGATGGAAGCAGTTGGGATCTCCCAGTGTCTAGACCAATTAACTCCATGTGTGTCCTGATATCATCAGTTGTGATTGAAGCTGGCATTTTTGTGGTCCATACTGTCTGTTTTTCTGATGGGCAAAAAGGTCCCATCTTCTGGCTGAATTAAGTTTCTCTCAGGTGGCATTCCAGTTTTTGATCATACCTTATTCTAAAGTAAAACAGCATTCATAAAATACAAGATTGAAAGGCATGGCACACATTAAGTCAGAGCTTCAAAACAGTACTGCTGTCCTGAACAAAGAATCTGGAATTTTGTCTTTAATTCACCTGCCTGTACAAGGATTGCATGGATGTGGAGTGTTCCATTGTACATAGATACTCTCCATTGCATTCCTCTCCAGCAAAAGAGGCTGAAGCCTTTTTTAGCACTAATGACCATATAAATACAGCATTGAGATACATAATGTTCATAATCTTGACAGTCTATTGTGCAGCCTTCTGTATTTAAGTAGCCTCTGTCGAGCACAACTACTACATACACCTGTTTTTTTTAATACCGTGACTAATGACTGTGGGGATGCAGCAGTAGAAAATGAATATAGTGTATGGGACTTCCAAACTTCTGCTGCTTCAGAATTGTTTAGTAAATGTCACAGAAGCATGGTCTGTTGTAAACATACAAAATTGTATTAATGACTTTATTCTTTTTTTCCAATTATTTTGTTGCTGAGTGTGTTTCTGTTAGCAAAAGCAATATGATACTGTTTCTGAACAGTATTGTATTGCTTCCTGTGTTGATCTGGGACTTGTAAAAGGCTAGATCATTATCACTCATCTTGTAAATGTTTTGTTCTACTTGTGGGTACTCATTTGGCTGTCTTCACTGTTCCTGAAGTTTCACCCAGGTTGCACCAAGTCAAGTCTCTCAAAGATGCTGCTGGCACAACTTTTCATCTAGGCTTTCTTCCTACATGCAAAGTAGATTTCTTTGCAGCACTCTGGTCAAAAGAAAGCTGCTATCTAACCATGACCATTTCTACACTGCAATGCACTAAGTCCAAATTCTGTGCTCTCAGCAATCCCTGTAGTCCAAAGCAACGGGCATTTTTTTTCCGAAGCTGTGACATAGATTGAATTCCCATCCATTATCTTCACAAAAAGTGATGGCTCATTTTTCAAAGTACTGATTGGCAAAAATTTTGTGGATGACTGTTTTTGATGATGATTATTTTTGTAGATGGGTTATTTGCTGTGCTCTTCAAGTGCTCCCCAGGCTTTGACTCCTGATGTTGTCCAGGCAATTGAGCTGGTATACCATAGCCTGTTTAACTAGTCTCATGGGAGACTGTTTGCCTGCTCACTCACCTAAATTGGTGTTAGTGTAGTGTGTGGAGTGGAAAGACTCCCTTCAGTTAAGGCAGTATGTTCCAGACCAGGGATTTTACTTTTTCTTTTTGTTTTACATGGTTTCCCTATTTAGAAGCTGCTGTTGCTGGGTGACTGCTGGCATTCTGCTGGATAACTTTAGAAAGCCATACCCTGGCTGCATAGATCATGTCACAACTCTAAACATTAGAGGTAGAATTGCATCCGGTGTCTGTTGTTGGCTCTTGTTCTGTCAAGGCTAGAAAAATGCTAACTGATTTGATAAGCAGTTAAAACATCCTCTAAAACAGGAGCATGAAATAGGCTGGATTTGTACTCAGTGAGAGCTCTGTCATGGCAGAAGTGTGCATGATCAGATATTCCTCACCTCTACCAATGGGCTATTGGCCCGTCTGCTACTCAGAGTTTTTGCTGTCATCAGCTGTGCTGCCAGGATCTGCTCTGGCCAACTCTTCTAAGCCATGGCCAGCTTGCTGGGAGCAGAGACCACTGGGCTTCTCAGTGCAGATTTCAAGCAGAATGGCAACTGGCGCAAAGCTCTTGCTTTGGCACCCTTCAGTCATCCAGGTTCTGTTCTTTATCCCTCTCTTCCCAGTTTTTCTCTTGCCTTGCCAAAGAAATGTGGCACTAGCAGAATCTTCCATTCTGGGCAATTATTTTAGGTACTCTTTGCCAGAAGACCCAGAATTAGGGTTTTTCCTCAGATTAGTTCCAGAAAAGAATCTAAGGAAAGGGAGACAAGAGGATGGATTTGTCAGCTTTGGTGTTGGCACTCTTAAGGCCATGTTTGCTGGCTCATTTTGTCTACCTTGTAAAACTTTAGGGCAGTCCAACAAAGAATTAGTTTCTCATGGGACTGCAGTCCCTGTTGTATCAACCCAAATGGCTTGCTTCTCTCTGGAGAAGCCAAAAAATACTAGCAGTAGCTGCTTGCAACAGGTTCCTCCAAAAGCCAGCTGGACATGAAGATGGACTTTGGGCATACCTCTTTTTTTCTGAAAGTTGTTTCAGTGAACAAAGGAAATGGAGAGTTTTTTGCTTTTGGAATAGTTCCGTGTTTAACTGTGGTGAAAAATCCAATTTGATCTGAGATCCCTGCACAGCCCCCTCAGAGCAATCTCCCAGAAGTGACAATTTTCTTGCCTGTAAAGTTTGTTCCCCCTAAACCTCACTTCAGAGCTTGAAGCAGTTGTGAATTTTTGCAGAGTCTGTTTGGAAGACCAGAATTTAGTGTGCTAAAGACACAGTCAACAACAGAAAAAGAAAAACGTACCTCCTTACTATCTGTGGACCATCTTAAAGAAAGCAATGAATTGTCCATTTTTCTCCTCAGTTTTGGGAGGAAACCCCGAGCGTTTAGCGTCCCTGGCTCCAGCTGTGAATAAGCACTACAGGTTCTCCCAGAAGGCTGCGGAGCCTTGGCTCTCAGCTCCCCGATTTGACCCTGCAGTAGCTGCTTGAATTCTCCTCTGCTGAAAGTGAGCACAATCCTATTAAATATTCCGCACAAGAGGAGCGGGGGGGGAAGGGGGTCCCTTTAAAAGCACTGGGTTAGTAGCAGCACAATTAGACTTTACTGTCTGTAGTTCCTACTATACCTCTGAAGCACTTGTATGGAATGGATGCTTCAAATTAAGTATGACCTGGTTGTCCAATCCCAATTACCTAAAGAATCCCTCAATTTGCTTAACAATTCCCTCACAGCTATTATGGCTCTGACTGATTGTCCCCAGGACTCTCTTAGGCTTACAGCTAATGTAATTGATTCTTCAGTAGTAGCCTGAAGGGCCATTTGGCTTCAACCATGGTCGGGAGATTTTTTTTTTTTTAAGCTAAGTTAAGAGAATGGTTATTTTTTATAGTGGTTCTGGTTTTGGAGGGTGAGGGTGGAGGGAATCATCTGGACACAGCTTGGAACAACAGTCCCTGCCAGATGGGGAAGTATTTTCCCTGGGCTCTCAGTTAAATTGGCTTTGGGTGGAAGGTCTATGTAGACTTCAAACCCAAATTTGGGTGGGTATTTCTGAAAAAGAGCTGTAGTGAAGGCTTCATTCTGACATTTTCCTCTCTTTCTTCCTCTTAGTCAGAATGGTAAGAATGTTTGGGGTTTTTTCCGTACCTGAATGAACATCAGTCATGATAGATGCACCATTTCAGTTGTGACAAAACTATCAATCCTCAGATGGTCTCATTCAGAAGGACTGTGTTGATTATTAGCTTATGGAAGAGGTCTTTGACACTGTAAAGTGGATCATATTTTCATCATCAAGGAGTAGATTATAAAATTCAGTAGACTCTGTTAGCAAATCTACTTTAGCGAGGGCGCTCATCACATCTCATGCTATCATGTTGGGATCTTACATTCTAAGTTGCATTGTAACTTTTTTGGACACTTCTACTTTTCACTGGGAAAAACTGGATGGCTGCAAACACAAAATGCCATCAAAATAATTTCCACAACCCTCACCCCCTCTTTTTCACCAAATCCCACAAAACCATAGTTAGAACACCCAGTGGAAGTAGCAGGAGATCAGTTTAAAACAGATAAAAGGAAATAATTCTCAGCACAGTGAGTAGTGAACTTCTGGAACTTGCTGCCAAGGGAGTTTGTAGAGGCAGACAGCATCAGCAGGCTCAGGAAGGGACTATACAGATTCATGGAAAACAGCTCAATAAACAGATAATAATAAACAGGTCAATAAACAGCTAAAAAAAATGCCATAGCTTTGAGTCATGAAGGGCACTAACTTCCTTCATATCTAGAACCTTAGAATTAAGGTGCTTAGACGCTACCTTGTTGAGAATGATAGAGAGATGCTCAGAATTTCTTTTTCAAAGGCATAACTGGTATTTCTCAGCTTCTCAGTTCCTGCTGGCCAGGCTGATGAAAAAAAGTTCATGGGTTTTCATCACTGAGGTGAACTACTGCCTCCTCCTTCTTTCATTTCCTATGGAAAGAGGGATGCACTTTATTTGGGAAACAGGAGAGAACAGCTATTTGACTGGTTAGGTAAGAGAAGGAGGGAGGAAGAGAAAGGGAACGGGAGTCTATCTGAATGCAGAAGTCAAAGTGAAAGCTTACCATGAGTTGCTTTTCTACCTGAAATCCATAAGGAAGGAAATTATTTCATTAATGGGGGTTCTTAAAGGAATGGTTCACTAAAAATGTTACTGAGTTTGGATCTCTACAGCTCTTGCAATCTGTGAGAATGCTAGATTCTCAAAAATATCTCCAGGTCCAGAATTGTACCTAAAGTGGACTTCTTACCAAGGCAGACTAGGACCTTACTGGGCAATGGAGGACCCCACTGCAGTATTAGCGCTCAGACACAAAAGACTCCCTCTCCATTTCCCCACACCTCTCCCCCCTCCCCCCCCGCCCAAAAAAAAGGAATGCTGGGCAGAGTATATGTTGTCTATATTGCTTAATGCATTTTAAAAAGATGATGTCAACATTAATTACTAAAATGATGTACTTGCCAACAGAATAATGCACAATATTCCCCACCTCGCTTCCTTGTGCAGTCCATTAATTAATGTCTTTACAAAATGAACTTTATAAGTAACAATTTAGTCTTGATTCCTGTAAAATATGATTTTGAAAAAAGTGCTCATGGTGAAGCAGTGGAAATGCCAGCTGCCCTTTGGTGAAACACTCAGTATAGTTTGGATTATAGAACACTATTTTTCCTGCACAAGGGAATGCTGTCTGAAAGTTAGGTTATCTGTGTTTGCTTCTCACAGAAAAGGCATAGGGATCTTGAGAGGATTTCATTCTCTTTAAAGATGGGTGTCTAATTTAGGTAGATGAGATGCTGGAACAGCTGCAAATAGGTGAGAGAGATCCTGTCCTACAAAAAGACTAGAATAAAACCAGAAAGTGCAGGTCATACCATGCGCCAGACCATATCGTAGTCTGGCAGAGAAATGGCTCCAGCCAATACTAGCAGTATTTGTTTACACGTTATATTCTCCTCATCCATTGTTCTGGACCTGCAAAATGACCCTGCATCTGCTTGAGATTTCAAGTGTATTGAACAAACTTGTCTGTTTCCTGATTGAAAATTCACTTCGATTCCCTCTTTAGCTGGTGAAACAGAACTTACTTGTTGCAATTGTTTATAACATACCAATGACCACTGATGCTCTGCCTTACAGAAACATTAAATATGATAGGAAAAAACCTCCAAACATTTGTGGTTAGTGACATTTCTCACAAGCACTGCTGATGTTTTGCAGTCTTAATTTAAGAAGGTATTTCAGCCTATGCTTAAGTGTAGGCAAATTCATAAATTTCATGCACAGCTGCAGAGTGGAAGTCAGTGAGTATCCAGTGAGGATACAGTAGCAATATTAATGTGGCCAGTGTGTGCATTCTGCTTGGTTATTCCAAAAATTTTTCATTGCAAATGCTTATTAAACTATCTCCCTTCCTGTGTGGGAAGTCTTCCAAACGAATTGATACCTCTTGACTTTTGAAAGCACCCCTTAGGTATCCCAAAGGTGTATGGTCTCCAAGGGAGAAAATGTTATTCAGGATACATAGGAACTGTCAACTGATTGCTGTGGAAGATTCTACACGATAATTAAAAGGCCTGATGATAATGTTGAAAGTGCATGATAAATAGGGATTATTATGGGAACTTTTTGAGCAAAAGTGTATATGTATTTTTGGTTGTGATCATTGTAGTTGCTTCATGAAATTAACAATTGACAAAAAAGAAAAAAGCGTAAGTTTTGTTTATAAACATTTTTGCCAAGTTTTGTTGTTGTTTGTATTGTAAACTTCTGGATCTATCTAAGCTTCCCATGTATTTTTTCCTTCATATAGGGAACATGCAGACCTAGTTATAAAATAAATGTGTTTTATGTTCATTTTGCAGGTATGTTACTCCTCATTATTATATAGTTTGTGGTTTGAGTAGACGTGGCTACAGCTGAGCAAAACTACTTAGCATGTTCAGTCTGTAAAGGCTGGAAGACTTAAAATTAGCCATACCAGTTTTTCACTGGTACGTGTGGATGCATGTTTGTAACCAGTGCACTTTCTCTTCAGAGAAAAAGATTCTGTTGAGAGTGTGTGTCCCCTTCTGTGTGCACAGTGCATTGTATCTGCTCCCTGCTCCTGTTTGATGAGATGCATGCTTACCTACACCAGAAAGCAGATTTATCAGTCTGAACCCAATCTTAGCTTGCTGTATATAGCAAATCAAAGATAAAGCAAAGATTTTTTCAGTATTATTTTTAGTCTCTAAAAAAATTAGGAAAATAATTACAATTAGGAATAATTCTGGTGCATTGTTGTTTTGTTACTGTATTTTTTCTGTCTTGTATCACTGTGTCCTCTAATCAACTCCTTTCTATTGCCCTGATGTATCCCAAAATCTATTGAGTTGATGGTGGCAGGGCCACCGGTGGAAGAGCATTCCACTATCAGAGAAATAATGCATAAAGAACTGGAAACTCTTGGGGATATTTTTTTCCATTTGAATTTTTATTTTTATTTTCACTCATGAAACCTTACAGAGCCAGTCAGTAATGTGTAAGGTGGGATTCCCCGTTATCCCTGTATTCCAACTTCGTGCTCCGTTGCTACTCAGTAGTACTACAGAGAAATTTTTTTGAGCAGGAAAAAGAAGGGTGAAGACCCTTAGAGGGGGTTCTTACCCTTTGAGTAAGAAAGAGAAACTCTAGAACAGTGTGTTGCTGTAGTTAAATGGTGTGCGGCTTATAGTGAAATTAGACGTGGGTGAATTTTTTTCTTTAAAACGTTTTGTAAGTCATACGTTACAGTACAATGTTGTTTGGTTTTACTTCAGATTGTTTTCAGTTATTGAAAGTAATTTTGCAGGGAAAAAAGGTTTAACTATAAATACCCACCTTGATTTTTGTGTTAAAGACTGTAGTGAAAGATAAAAGGTAAGGGTAAATTAAACCTTCTCCTGTGTATGTCGTCGTCATTTGCATCAGTAAGCTCCACATATCTATGTATTCAAGTTCCACCCTGAGATCCATATACGGGTATAAATATTTGTCACTGATTCAGCATGGGCTTGGACCAAAATTCATGAAGGTTATTGGAAAGACTGTCACCAAGTTGGTTTTGGATTGGATCCATCATGTATATTTTTAAAATTTGTATCTCCCACTGTTTTAAGTCTTTGTATCCCTGCATATCATGGAGTTTGGTCGCTTTGTGATTTTTTTTTTTTTTCTTTGCCAGCCCATATCCTGTTGCACATTTGGTAGGACTTCCATGGCAAATAAGCCCAACGGAAAAGTCTTGTAGCTTTCCATGAAAAATTTAACACAGGTGTTTTAATGAAAATCTGGCAAAACAAATTGCAGTTTGAAATACCTGATTTTCTGAACCCTGGCAAAAGACCACAGAACCTAGCAATAAATACCGATCCCACACCTAGATTACCAATTGTCAGCTGCTGTGTCTGTCTCTGTAGTAGTTCCTGCCTCACAGCACGCGAGAAGCAATGTATTAGTTTAGCCCTAATGAAACCAGTGAAATATGTCTGTCACTGAAAGCTGTACTAAGTTTACATCACATTTGCCAAGAGCATGTACACTAAAAATTACTGTGAATCAGTTAACTTGTGCTAACATGTTACTCTGCGATAAGTTGTTGTGAACCAATTTTCTGATCTTCTGTATCTGTGAATGTTATGTTGAATTTAACTTGACTTTAGATGGTTATATCTGAGATGAAGGAATTCAGTCTCTTGCTGTTTGTTATTAGCTATAGGACCTCGAATGAGATCAGAGCTCCATTGTGCTAGCGGTAGTGCAGCCAGAGGCTTGGGGTGTTATTTCAATAACTTCATCATTCTGATTTAAAGAATTGAGTTAAAATTAAAAAAAAAACACAACACAACAAAACAAAAAAAATTGAGGCTGACTACAATGCTGGTAGGGAAATTATGATAAGCTGGTTTTTAGAGGTGAAAGAGAGGGGGAATACAGACACTCTTGCAGGACAAATTGTCCAGTGGGCAAAGCCGGTCCAGTTTCCTACATCATTGCATTTTGTCTCAAGAAAAGTTGTCTGTTCAGGGGGGATTTCATGGTACCAGCTCATTCCTAGTTAGTTCAGGTATTTGAAAACAGTCAGATTAAAACAGATTTTCCCCATTTCTCTCTCTCTCTCAAAAACTTTGTAACTGTTATATTTGTTACAAGCTTTGCAAGAGATCTGAAAGTCATCTGTGCATCTCTGACATTCGTGACAATTTTTTAAAGATGTTGATGCAAAATAGGTATTGTAAAAGGAAGCATGAAAACTTGTGTACTTCGGGACGTGATTATTTTTTTTCCTTTGCATTTTTTTATTCTTGGTTAAGAAATTTACTTGTTTAAGAAATGAAGTTCTATAATAAAAGACACATATTAGTAATGTTGGAAGTAAAACATGTTTTCCTCATATATTGGCAGAATTATTAACATCAGTTGACCCTTCAGTAATTATGGCCTTAAGAACAGGAGTACCTTTGGTTTCACTGGTATAGAAATGCCATTTGCATAAGTTCAAATTGTCCAGGTCCGTTTTCAAACCCAACCAACTTTTAAGCAGCATTTCAGACTTTATAGTTGCATTGGATTGGTGCTGATATTTGGGGTCTCTAATTTTTACACTTCTGTTTGAAATTATTAGCTCTGTTTATATTTTCTGTGAAAGATACAATTGAGCATGAGCAAATCTTCATGTGGCTAAAATTCTGTATTTTATAGGATAGCAGAGAGAGTCACTTTCTTCCTGATCAGAAGACAGGAGAGTTTAACTTCATCAAAGTAGGTCATCTATTTAGAAATAGATGACTTAAAACTTTTCTTTTTTCTTTCTTTTTTAATACTGTAATTCTAACAAAGTGCAGAATTCTCTTGATGCAAGAAAGTATGGCTCTCAAGTAAGAGTCCACTTTCATGTGTTTTTTTTTTTTTTTTTTAGTTCTGGGAAAAAAACAAATCTAAAATTATTTTTGAGGCTACAGAAGGGCTTGTTCCTGAACAGTAGCAGGCAAGGCTTTTCTCCCAGCTGGACAATGTGCTGATCAGTCAGTTGTGTCTCAGCCTGGGAATGAGGAGGATTCTCCTCCTCAACCAGGAGAACGGGGGTCGAGGATCTGCAGAGCACCTTGCAGTGTCCCACGCTGCTTTCTGCCTCGGTGCAAGGTGCTGGTCGACATTCCTACAATGGTGATTCACTTTGGGTTACCCATTTGGTAAAGCTTCAGTTCCTCTATATATTAAGCCACACATTATCATTTTTGAGAAATCTAACAATAACAGCCTACCAGGTTCCTGAGAATAATAGCGGTGACCAACTGTGCAGGTCAGAGGAGCTGTGAATGTGCATTCGTGAGGACTTCGGCTCTCCTTTGAGAATTTCAGACAGAAGCTTCTATTAAAGTGCAAAGTATTGTTATTATCTTTGTCCTTTATACATATTTAAATAGTACATGATAATCATCTCTGTGAACTCTTAACTATTCATAAAGGTGGCTGTCAGTTAGAGGCCTGAACCAGTACTCCAGATCCAAATACTTAAAATGATAGATCATGTTGTAACCTTCTGAGAATTATTCATAACCTTTGTGTAGGAGGAGTTTCCTTTTAAAAGATAGGCTTTGTAGATGAGTAGTAAGTGGGGGATTTAATTGTTGTGTTGGGATAATGATATCCAAGAATGGTGGAGAAACTTTGCCAATTGAAAGTTCTCTTGGAGATTTACCTGAGGGAAGAGCGGGAGGCAGGCAAGGTGGAAGGTGGTTGAACCCTTTACCTTCATCCTAGCTGGTGTAGCATCATCTGATCGTATGGCACAGGGAGTCCCTACAGCTACCTCCAGGTTACAGTTTCAGGTACCTCTGTGCCGCCCTCCCCTTTCCCTGAAAAGAAGGTCAAGGACAGACACGGTTTCCCTGAACCATGAAAGTCTTGAGAACTTCATACCAGTATAGTTTGTAGCTTGGTAGTCAGAGCAACTACCTAGTTAGCACAAAAATTTAGGTTGGAGTCTCCAGGCTGAATATAATGGAATGGACATTTTAAAACACAAATTTCCCAGTCTCCAGGGACTTCCCAAATACCTTCCTCGTGGGCTGTTGGATCTTCTTTGCCTACTTTTTCTTCTCTTTGACTTTAACCAGAATTTACTGGATCTAAAAAAAAACCCAACACACCTTTCCCACTAAAAATTTAATCCGAAGTAGCACGTGCCGACAATCTGCGCAAGAGGTGTCTAGTCTTGGCCTGCCGCTTATCAGCCGTGAGCTGCTTGGTGCGCAGCAATCAGACGTAGGCAATCACAAGCACCAACAGCCTCATGTGGAAATACGGGTAGCGCCTTTCCTTCTGTAAATACATCATGCAGGACTGTGGGGTGTCTGCACGTTCTCCCAAGGGTTTGCCAGAGCAAGAGCACTGCCTGCTTTCACACGCGGCTGCATCCCCTTTGGTGCTCAGCAGGCCTTGCCAGTACAGGAAAGAGCAGTCTGTGCTTCCATGCACCGATGGCTTGCGTCCTTCCCGGAGAATTTCATTCCTGCTGATTGAGGGAGCTACTGTACTCTTTCCTTTAGTTTATTTTACCCTCTTGGTATGCAGAGTATTCTTTGTTAATCTTCCTTATTTATTTAAATGTTAATTGGTCCTTGTTAATTTGGTTTTCTGTGCTGAAAGCCAAGGTCAACAATGAGTCCTTCCATGTTAGCTCTTAGTGTGATTACAAGGTAGTGTAATGCGTCTTGGAAAAAAGTATCAAGAAGCCTTCCCCCTGTTTTTAATGTAACCTTCATGTTAGGTAGAGGTTTGGAGGTTGAAAGAAAGAGAGAAAATGTATGTTCAACGCAGACTGAAGGGTCTTATTGATTGAAAGGGACTGTTAAATTAAAAGACAGTTGTTTTGAAAGGAAAATATCACTTGACCCCGAAGAGACAGGCAATTGCGGCCCTGGGGTTAGGTATAATAACAACAGTGGTTTTGGTGTGGGAATGCTAACAGTAGACCTGAAAAACAGATTTTTTTTTTTTTCTTCTTTCCTCTTTCACTCCACTGTTTGTATATGCAACTTTCAAACTGCTCCTTTTGTTACTCTAAGAGCAATCTCTTCTGAGAACACCCTTCTTTTTGGCTGGAATGGCCATTTTATGAGATAAAAGTAAGATTTTTTTCTAAAACAGATTCTGTTCCATGGGGCAAAACAAACACAGCTATCATAACACTTTAAATAGTAATCAAATATGTTTTTCTGTTTGCATTCAAAAGGGTGGAAAGGTAACTTGACAAGATGAAAGAAGGAACCAGATTTGTGTATCTCCCCTTTCCCCAGTAACAGGTATAGAGTTTTAGAAAAGACTTCAAGGCAAAAAGAAAAAAGCATAGAATATACTGTTATGGTGTTATTTTTGTCTTTCATTTTTATGACAACTTATTTGTACTTAAAGGAATCTTTCCAAAGAGTTAAGAAGCATCATTAAATAAAGACTGTGAAATGTGCAATATGGCTTATTTATTTAAATGTTAATTGGTCCAACGAACACTTCTAATTAGCTCTATATTTGCTTAGCAAAAAGTTTTACAAATTCCAATTGTGAAAAGCAGCTATTTTGAGCTGGTAAGCATGTTGCAGAATCAGCTATGATTTTTCTATAGTTCTCAGCCCTTGAAGGCACAATTTAATTTTTCATGTATGCATACTAGCAACGGTAAACACTTGCGAGTGTAAAGAACCTTCTTTAATTAGCTGCACAACAATTAAAGGATTCACAAACTAAATTGAACCCTGTCTCTGTGCTTACTAGCTGAATTCTACCACCTGTCACAACAGCACTTTGTTCAATCTGTTATGCAAAATCATTATAGCAATATAGCTGAGGAAAAAAAAAGAGAAAACAGCAATTATTTCTTACTTTTCTCTTGAATGGGTTATTTTGGGTTATACTCATGTCAGGTTCATTGAAGCTAACCTTTTGAAATCTGTAACAGCATAATACTTATATGGCAGGCTTAGAATAGCTAGAAAAATATTTTGTTTTACCCTTTTTAGAGCAAGTAAGGCCCATCCTTAAAGTACGGTACTTTCTCTGATCATTTGGAGGAAAAAACCCCCACCAAAACTGTGCTAAGTCCTGCAGCAGCCTGTTATTTCTCTTTGTCAGACAAAAAAAAATGACCAACATCTAATAGTACAACATACTCTTTTATTTTTAAAGCTTGTAAACCAATATGAAAACTAGTTTTAGATACCACTGGTTTCCTAGAGTGGGGAGAGATGTGCTTTTAGTTTACCTGTTCTGGCTTCTGACGCTTATGATTATTCTTCAGCTCTTGAAAATGTAATAGCAGATAAATACGAAACTTGAAAATACTGGACTTATTTATGTGCTGACTTTATTTTACCTTCAAGCAGAAGTGGTTGAAAATGAAGAAGTTCTGTACCTTTACAAAAGGGCCTCCTCTCTCCCTCATTTCGATTGCACCCATTCTCCTAAGTGAGCACAAAGGGCCAGATGCACAAATGCATTGGAAGTCCTGATTTTCACCCCGGTAGATAGGAGTCAGGCTCCTAACTGCTCCTGGAGACCTGGCTCGAGGTGTACCAAACCTTAGGCATCACTTAACCCACTCTGTTTCTCGGCAGGGCGGTGGCCCAGTGAGCCTCCCAGTTCAGTAGTCTTCCTGTTGTTCTTGTGTTGAATATAATTGGAGGGAATGGGTGGAAGCCTGGCACTGGTTTGCAGCCGTGTGAAAGGCCAACTGCTGGAGAAGAGCTTAGTGCTGGGGAGGAGGTGGGCATGGGGCAGGAAGGATGAGGGCCCACAGCAGTGCCTTGGTTACCTGCCCAGCCGCTCCTTGCTCCAGCTTCTTGCTGGAGTGATCAGCTGCACCTCAGTGCTCTCGCCATGTGTTTCTGATGCTGGTTAAAATTCCCAGCGAAACCAGTAGTGGGTTTTCGCTGTGTAAGGAGTATGAGGCTGCGTTTAGTGAGGAAGACCTGTTTACATTTCTCTTTATTCTGCCGTGACAGCTGACAGGAATGTGTGCATCGCTGCCAGCTTTCATGCAGGAGAGGTACAGGTACGTTTTGTGCATACGCTCACCATAGCTGAGGAGCTGAAAGTTAAGCTGCCTGCTGACAGTTTCCTGAAATCATATCAATAACATATTGTTAGCTCTTGTGATTGAAGCTAAAAGAGTCTGCTGTTGGATAAAGGATACATGATACAGGCATTTCATAAGCTAGGGATATAAATGAATAACTCTGCTCATTCACAGTACTTACATTTTTTTTACAGTATAATTTTTATACCATTGTCATTTTACAATATTTTTGGAAAATCTAGAAAGAGAACAAAGAAGTCCTTTAGAAACATAGTGATTTTTTTTTGGTAAAAAAGTCAGTAGGAAAATAAAAGTCAACAACCAAAAATTGAGAAAGGACTTCTTTTTTGTGACTTAAAAAAAAAAAGAAAAGAAAAGAAAACTACAAGGAAGCCTGATACTTTGATTAAATATGACTTAAATTCTTAGATAATTTTGCACTGAAGTATGAAAAGCCACAATTTGCTATATACATCCCCTTCTTGCTTTCTCATACCAAATAAGAATAGCTGGTCTATTCAGAAGTAGAAAGTGAAGGAGATGAAAATCCTTTTAATCAGAGAGATCGATCTAACAATCTCTGTATTTATAAGTGTAGGTGCAAGGCGCTGGACATCAGTACAATAGAAAAATGACTTTCTGCTTGGGCAACTGAAGCAATACAGAGGTTTTGTATGGGAACTCCTGAATGCTCTCAGCTTTGGGGCTTTTGGTGTTCAGCCCTGTACAATGAGGAGCACTTTGATGTCCTATTGCAAGTAGTGGGAGCCCACTCACCGCCTCCCGTGGCGGGGTCCTTGAAACTGAACCACCAAGTCTTTCCCCCTCTTTTTGTCTGGCTTTGTATTTTGCTGAAATTACCTAGATTCACACAGTTTGCAGCAATATAAATTAACATTGAGTGAAGTTTTACATGAGCTGGGAAAGTGAATACAGACTGCTCATTTGCAGAGACTATTCAAGAGGCTTGAAATAGTTTCACTGAGAGTTGGTTATGTCTATCCGCATGCTGTATCCAAAACTCTTGCAGTAAAGCACTCCCTGTTAGTCCCTGGGCCTTCTGATAACAACTCTCAGCTGCTCTCAGCCTGCCACGGGACTGAAGCCTCCAGGGATCCTGTCAGTCACTCGAAGGAGTTTGGTCAGAGCTGTACGTGGCCAGCGCTGGCTGTTAGGGATATATTACAGTTAGCAGAGTCCATCTCCCAACTGCCTTTGCAACCGTAATTGAACTTGCCAGGGTCTGTCATCCTGTGATTACATTTATCAGACTTTCTTTGTCAGCTTTGTTGCCACTCACCTATCAACCATGATAGGTTGTCTTTTCAGCCAAGGGCCTGGAATGTTGCAATTAACATCAAAATTATTTAAAGGATTTTTATCCTGTAGATAGCTTTGAAATATGTTATTGTATTTTTATAGCATTCCTCTTCCCCTGTATTCATCTCTTTGCTCTGTGTCTGCCAAGTTTTCAGTGCCCTTTTTATTAATGATCAAAACTATGGTGCCCAGATAAAACAGGGGTGCCCAAGCAGCAATCGGTGCTCAGCTTGTTGGGATCCTGAAAGTCATGCTGCCATTGTATTTAAACGTACGCACTGTTTTCCCATAATCAGTGCTTGCATCTATGCTTCCTTCGATATACGCACTACGCAGCCATTCCCTTTCCTGTACTTGATCTTGCAGCGCAATGGCAGGAGGAGATTCTCTGTTCACCTCACGGGATGTACCTCACTGCATTCAAGAGTACTGGGAAGATGTGACCCTTTCTTATGGTCGCTTGTGTGACGACATCGTTATTTCCTTGGCTTAATCACAGAACTGTTACGACTGTTTTGCACCATTGTTCAGAGGAAAAGGCAGGGTTATTGTGAGGCAGAATGTTCTCACTCTGACAGGTAGGGATAATTTAAAAAGCAGCTGGGGAAGTACAGGGAAATACTCCCGAGTCAGTTACTTTTAGTGTAGACATTCCTGTTTGGGGCTGTCTTCCTGCTCAAGAAGCCATCCAAAAGAACCGTGTGATTAGCAGTACTGCAGATAGATGCATTTTTTTGCTTCTCTAAAATGGCAGTCTGAAAAAGAGCGTGTTTTGTGAATATTTGCTGACCCTGGGGTAGATACGATTACAGCAGTTGCAAAATCAAGCTGTTGGTGTCTTAGCTGTGCACAGTGACTGCTAACCACACCTTTTTAAGTCTAAACCACTTATCTTGGTGTGAAAGCATCATAGGAGGTACGAGGTGACTTCTAGAGTTACCGGCTCTGCTCTTGTGTTCATGACAGTGATCAATTAATAAAGTTAAATGACAACAGCAGTAATATATCATATCAGTAAAAGTGTGCACAGACAAGAACACCAAAGGATAAAGGAGATTTGTGTTTTTTAGTGTTTAATTTTTCTTGAGTGATAATTAAGTATATTTTTTCTATCCTTAGTCCAAGTTTGTGTTGTGTTTCCTCATCTATCTTTTTCCGCTTAATTCTGCAAGGAGTTTGCTGTTTCTACTTTTTTGGAGACCACAAACACAAGGAGCATCCTGAGCAACGTTTGCTCTATTTTTCCCACATCCACCTGCCTCCCAACGTCCCTGCCTCTTTCAGCTGCATCTTTTACTGCGTCTAATTCCACTGAAACTGAGACTTTCTCAATGTTATCCTTTTCCTGGAAATTAGTATTAAAAATAACTCATTGAGGCCACTTGTATCTAAGAATCACTATGTCCCTCTAAATTATGTCTTTTCTTTTTG
Source organism: Calonectris borealis (assembly GCF_964195595.1). NCBI lineage: Eukaryota > Metazoa > Chordata > Aves > Procellariiformes > Procellariidae > Calonectris > Calonectris borealis. The sequence goes on from NC_134323.1 coordinate 10,211,799, forward strand.
CCACCAAGTCCATGTGTTACAGGGACAGGAAAAATAAATCAGTTGGGTTGAGGGAAGAAAGGAGAGAAGACAGAAATTGGAGGTAGAGGGGATTAACAGCCAAGAATGTCAATTATTAAAAGCCAAAATAACCCTCTGTAATATTTTAACCAAAAAATTGCATGCTGACAGGTCTGTCATGAGTTAAAAAACCCAGTCTTTTCAGCAGTCAATTATGTTTGATAAAAGAAAGCTATCTGGCATACTGGACTAAGCAATGGGAGTCAAGAGTTCTGGACTCTGTCCCTGGCTTCTTTACAGAGGATGAGCCATCTATTTAAGTCAAGATACGTGGTGAGCTTTTTCCTAAATGAGATGTGGAAATGATCAGTTAGGGATACCCATTTCTACAGTGCTGAAATTCTAAAAAATTCGGTCCCTTTCCAACCTTGGAAGCTGTTTGGGTGCACTGAAATTGGGCAAGTTACTTCTGAGTTTCTAACTGTTTGCATTTACATTGTATTAAGGTGTTGGCTATTGCTATGCCCAGCAAAGAAACATGCAGAAAATGTCTTCCCCTCCTCTCTCATTGTGTTGATCACAGTATGCTTTGATGACCCACGATGCTGGGGAACTTTACAGAATATCAGGGTATGAGCTGGTGGGAATTACTGCTGGGGACATTTCAGCAGTGTGCTGGGGGGAAAAGGAGGAGCTTAACCCTTCCCAGATATGCAGTGTGGCTTTTCATGCTCTTCACGTGTGTGGGGACTTTTTTAATGTTGGTTTCTCTTAAATATACTGACCTTGAAGAATGGAGTAATTTATCTTTTCATTATCTCTATATTCTTTCCTCTCCTTTGTTCCCAGTTCAATGTCATTAGAAGTAAAATAAATGCAGTTGTATTACTTTTGTACTTTGAGAGTATATACTGTGTCATATGCTCTCTTTCATGTGCAACAGGTTATGCAAGGTTTAATGTATTAATCTTTCTTTTTCCTTTTGACCAACATTAAAACATTTACTTAGATGTCATCACAGGTAGCCCGTATGTTTAGTGATGCATTGTTTTGTCTACTGTCTAACTCAATAGTATGCAATTTGGAGCATCCTTAATTATCCTACAAACCATTTTGTAATAATGAAACCAAATATGGTATAGACTTGGCTGACATCTCTGTGATATTACTTGGCATACCACATATTTCTGTTTCAAATATAAATTGCTTACTGCTTTTTCAAAATACGCACTCTATTAATTAAATTTATACTTGAGACATCTCCCCCCCCCCCAAGCTGTTATAAGTATTCTCTTTTTCCTTGTTCTGCATGCAGATAGGGTTGGATATGGACTCTCTAATTTGACAGAAAAAAAGCTAACCTTAGTGTTTATTAAGTCCTAAAACTACAGTTGGGTATGCCATGTCTTTCCATACAACTAGGTCTTTTGTTCCACTAGAGAAAATTACTTAATTTGTTAGAGAGGTTTTTTCTAAAAAGGTTTAACTGTAACAGTCTTTACCTAATAGACCTGGGATTGCAGGGAAGTGATAAATGTGAATTAAAGAATCTCTGTGACATAGGACTAAAGGACAGAATTACTTTGTTGTTGTTGGCAATCCCACTTGTGCAATTTCATTTCTCCCCAAACCAGATTTCCAGCATTTTGCATAAAGTTAAAGAAAAAGTCTAATTGGACCATAAACTCTCTTTATTCAGGGATGTTCTGTTTATGCATTTTATTTTCATTGGGAATGTGTGTCTTTGTCCCTTGAAATCCATCTATTTATTGCAGTGACACCTACTGCTGAGAGAGCTGATCCGCAACAGGATCGGTTACTGTTAAACTTGGCCAACAAGCAGTTCGTGACTCAACCAGCAGATGTTTCTGTGGCTCAGGTCAGAGGGAACTTATGGACTCGGGTTTTTTTTCTTTACTCCTAGCATTAAGTGCCAGGAAAGTCAACACTAGGTACAGACAGTTGACCCGACCAGTAGCAGGAGGAGCTGAACTAGGGCCCTGAGGATCTGCAAAGACCAAAGCATTCGTCTGTTGAGCCACTGTGCTGGCTACAGTCCAAGAGTTTCAGACAACTATCTGATTGCATGCCTGGATTTTAGTAATGATTTTACATACTTATTTGATGATTTGTATCCAAGCTTATGCTTCTGACAGGTGCCCTTGTGAACAAAATCTCGCTGGGCTATCGCATATGAATATTTCACAATCAATCATACTTTGATCTTTGGGACATATGTGCACTTGATATTAGTTGTGCACAAAATCTAAGTCTAAGCCTTTGTGAAATGAAAATAAAATCATCAACCCAGCATTACAGTTTTGGATTTAAGTTGTTTCAAACTATGATTTGAGTTCTGTGGTCTTAACTCTTCTTGCTTGATCTCTTTGTAATTGGTATAGAGGGCCTGATCCTCCTGTCCTCACTCAGCTGAAATGCACTGCCTTTTATTTGGAACTTGCCTAGGTGAGGAATGCAGGATTAGTAAGGTCAACATTATGTGTATTTTAATATTATACAATGAGTTAGAGTATTACAGACTTCCAGTGCGGTACAGTGTCCTCAGATGAGAATAGAAGATTCAGAGCCCATTTCATGCTGTAAAAATGACAAAAAATGAAATCATAAATATGCTTTGCAAAGTCTTCCAGGCATTTTATTATTTTATTTGTACTGCGTGATACTAAAGTGGATCGTTAAAAGCTTAATTTTAAGGTTTCTTCAATCTGACGTGGATGCCAGTTAGATTAATTAAAGTGAATGATCAGATAGGAGCTACAGGAGATTGATCAAATTGAAGAGAGTTTAATCAGTTGTATACATTCCAAATTACATGAAAATAACAAATTTACTTTTAAAAATGCTGTTTCTAAAGTAACAGAAGCTTTAGTTTAATGAAGCATTCCACAAATCAGGCTCCCATTTGAATTTTGGTATCACTCTTACCTTTACTTTTGTCATCAGGAGAACACTAGGGGAAGAAAAAAGTAAAATGAATATCAATGCTCATAAGCTAAAAAATAATGATCCCAGATGCAACCAGTGCCTGGAAAAAAAGCAGGATTTTTTTTAATCTACTGAACTTTCAGTACCAATTATTTATCTTTCTCTTCTTTGGATCTGACTTCTTAAGTATATGCAAGTGAAATAGAATAAATAAGAAGGAAAACAGATTTTGCTAAGTCACATGCAAAGTAGCAATAAATCAAACAGCTTGTCTGCATTCTTCTAATCTTTCTATTCTAATCTGTGAGTGAGATTTATAAATGACCTCTCCTCTCCTCTCTGCTCGTCTTCCTAGATTGTGATCGCAAACAGTTCACAGTCCTCCACTCCATGGGTGCTACCAACCAAAGACTGTTCTGGTGATTTATCTTCTACTGATCAGTTATCAGTCCAAAACGCTCTGCTAGCTATAAAGTACCCTACAGATGTAACAGGTATTTTAGAAAGCAACTGTCTTCTCAGTCCAGAGCGAAAGCAGTACAGCCTCAGCAAACAATTTTCTGTCTGCTAATGACTTTTGAAACTTCAAAATCCCTCTGCTAACCCTTCTTTAAGACATAAAAACTGTTGTGGAATGAGTTGGCTCTGTTGTTACTAAAGGAGTACTTTGTTTTGGAATCAATAAGCAGCTTGTTTAAATATCAGCACTACAAAGCAGCTATAGTTTTGTCAAATGCCTTCCCTGCTCCCCGCTGCGTGGTCTCGCAGCGGCTGGATGCTGGAAGATGGGTGTTCGCGTGAGGCTCCAGCCCCGACCTTGGGTGCCTGGCTGGGGCTGCGGGAGCTGGTCAGCACAGGATCACCCAGTACTTTGTTCATACTGTGTTCGAGTGGTGCTTCGCCCCAGTTTTTAATTCTTAGAAGCTGCATATGCTTTGCAATGGCTACAAAACTGAAATGTGGTAAAGTGACTAATAGTAATAACAAATTACCAAGTTGGCCTTAATAATATTTAAATAAACACAAATAGATAGGACGCACTACCTGTAGGCCAACTTTTTTTTTTAAAGACATTCTGTTACACTCCAGAAGCCCTATATTTCCCTAATATAATTCTATTATACCACAAGGAGCAGGACACCTTCTTAACCAACAGGAGAAAACAAAAAAAAAAAAAAAAAAAGGAAAACTCCAATGAACTCGATGCAGTTACTCTATTTTACATAAGTAAGATGACAATAGAATCTGGCCTAATGTTTATTTCATTTTATCAGGTTGGATAATGCTGTCCTGGTGGCATTAAATACAGCTGATCTCTCCCCTCCCCTTCTGTGCGCACATGTTTTTGTTAAAATTTAACTCTTTACATCTATGTCTCTTAGCATTGCCTACAAATCAGTCAAAGAAGAGTAGGTCATCTATCCTGCCCTACTGTTTATATATTACTCATCTGGCAAATAAACCGCTCAGTATCCTACCCACCTCAGTAATATTTGTGATGTAATTTGTTTGGATGCCCAAATGTCACCAGCGTTGATTGTAAGAGATGAAAAAAATGTACTTGCTCAGCACACCAAGCTCTGGGCTAAAATGTAAGCATGAAATCTCTGGTTTATTTTTGTAATAATGTTTACAGCTGTTTAATGACCCTGAAAGGGTTCAGTAGTCTGGTGTTCTGTATTTCTTAACAGGAGTGTATTATGCTTATAACAGCCTTAGTTAAACTGTTTCAGCTACAACAATAAGAACAATATTTAATAAAAATTCAATATATATTCTATAGTTTCTCAGCGATACCTGTTTATGAGTTGCTAAGAACTGAAGCAGTCTGTACTGGAGTATTTAGAATTTGTCAATGGACTGCAAGATAATGTAGATATATGTGAATTATTGTAGCTGGAAAGATAAATACCAGGTCTATATTCTGAAAGCATAAGTAACAGGAGTCTGACTCTAACTGCTCAGAGGATCAGGGCCAGAGCGAGCTTGTCGTTTAAACACGTGAGCTTGTAAAGCATTACTTTGCTTACTGAACTGTAAATCTTTTAACTAACCTAATCTAAGCGATAATAACAGCACAACAGTGTTTTTAAAATGACTGTTTTCTCTACAGCAGTGAAGAGGGAAATGCTTTAGTGTGTGTGTCCAGTAGGAATGAACAGGTGTAAATGAGAGCTGAATTTGATCCATCTGTTTACAAAGATAACAGGTGTGTGTGTGCATATATGTATATGTATACAGATATATGTGTGTGTGCATACGTTTACATGTGTATGTAGGCATATAACTATTTTTTATTCTAGTTGCCATCTTTTTTTTCCCTCTGTTTCCAGCAAAAGGAAGCCGAGCTTCTCATATTACATTAATGTAGTTGTGATGACAGGCATTTCTGGTGTCATAATTGGTTTTAAATTCCAGTAATCCATTTCAAATAGTTAAATAAAATCAGTGTGTTCAATTGAAATGGCTAAAGTCAAAACTTTCGTTATTGATAATCACGGGAAATAGTCTTGAGGGCAAAAATGTGAGTGAAATCAAAATAACTATTAGTATCATCAAAGGGACTTGAATGTCTCACTGTACCTTCATGTGGGAGATGAGAGAGTATTTTTATAATATATGTATCCAGTTGTGAATTTCATAAGCCGAGTACCCTCCTCGCGGAAACAGGAAACTGCGCACCCGACGCAGTAAATGGCCGGCCTCTGGTGGTTTCTTCGCTTCTTACTGAGGGGCCGCTCCCGCCCTGCCCTGCGCAGCATCAGCCACGGTTTGCAGCCCGGGCATATGTAGCGGGGTGAGGATTGGGCTTTCTGGCTGGAGCGGCTCCCCTGTGCAAGAGCTCAGCGTTTGTTTAGGTTAGGAAGGGCAGCCCGTGAACAACTCCTGATACCAGCGTGCTCTCTACGGTGCCACGTCTTGGGGGACACTGTCTTTACAAAACATTTGAGATAATTAAAGGTCAAAAATTTACTACATAATTTTCAACGAACATATTTTGAATTTCTTAACAATCTCAAATTGAATTTGCAGTTGATTTTGTAAACATATGTTAACTGCAGAGAACATTGTGCTTCTGTTCCCAGTGCGAGTGGTGGCAAAATGTTCTGTGTTTTCCTTAGAAGAGAGATCAGAATCATGAAAATAACGTAATAGACTATATATTTGAAAATTGAAAGCTAGAAATTTTCCTTTCCGTGAAGCACCACATCAGCACTTACAAATTGGCATTTCCAGATTTTTTATTTTTGAATACCTAGTGGTTTGGGTTGGGAGACAAGAAGGGCAGGACATAACAAAGAAAGATGTTGAGAAAAATATTTGTCAAAACACTTGAAATTACAAACTGGTTTCTGTTAGAAGGTGAATTTCAATGAGGTCCATTCATGTGAGTTTTTTTAGTGTTTTTAGCATTTGGGTTTTGGGGCAGAATGGATAAGGTAGAATTGCACATCAGGCCAGTCTGAGGAGGATGGTTGTGTCTATAGGGAGATCCATGTGGAGGCAGGACGACTGCATGTCTGTGATGCAGAAGCACCCCTGCACCTCTTGGGTGCTGTGGAGAGCGGCCGGACCCTGAGAGAGGGTCCTAGCTGACAAGAAGAGGCTGTGCAATGACCACCATGACACCAAGCTGGGGACCTTGACCTGCAAGGCCTGCAGCAAGGGGCTCACTGAGGAATGAAAGCCCCTTACCCCACCTGGTGCAACCCTGTCTGGTCATAGATCTAGACCGAGATGATGGATAAAGAGGGAGAGAATGAAATTGCTATTTTTTTTAGAAAAATTAGGTAGATTAGATTGGGTTATCTAATTCATAGTGGAATGATGGATGAGGAGGAGTTTTATTTCTGTCTTGCACGTGGATACAAGATGAGATTTCGGTAGGTTTTGCTGTGAATAGGCTGAAGAATGCCGAGACGTGAGAGCATGGTCCCTGTGTTCCTAAATGCACTAACTGGGAACTGCAGGAGGGGTAATTTCATGTGGCAGTACTTCGAATGCCATGGTTATACTTTGCAATGAAACCAGGTAGGAGTGAGGGAAAGAAGAGACATTCAGAGCCAGAGGCAGGAAACAGGACTCCAAGAAGCTGGGGCAGGTGAGGGTGGAAATACAGTTTAGGTGAAGAACTGTAGCGTCTGGAGAATGTGTTAGCTAGATCCTAGAAACTGAACAGCTGATCAGAATATGCGGCATTTACAGGTGGTTATTTCTCGCTAAGCAGAGCCTTTGCTGACCGTTCTGCATATTTCATCAAAAATGTATAAAATTTTAAATGCCAAAAGATCAATGTGCGTGGGTCAGGCTCCCCAGACTTGATCCAAAATTATTAGTTTTTAAATGAAAAATTACAGGTTTGGTCTTCCTCTTGATTTTTTTTCAACTCATCCTGTCTATATTCTACATTATATGTGTCTGTATGTTTGTGGGAGACAGAAAATAGCAAAAAAAAAATTATCGTGTTCCAACTATAACTGCTGTTGTTACTTTATTAAAGTTATCTTTGAAAAAGAGCCACAGAATAACTTAAAATCTCAACCACAACTCCCTCTCCCCTCCCCAATCCAAATAACCATACATTTGAACTGATGCTTAGGGTTAAACATCAGAATTAATAAACTCCACTGGGATCTGTCAGCATTTCCAAACTTCGATAGAGCATAAAATGCTAAAATTAACTACCCAAACCTTCCTGAGCATGTAAAGGCACCAGTTCTCATTGAGGTCAACTGAATAAATGAAATTTAGACTGCATTTTTCAGGCTGTTATAGAATAATGACAATTCACAAAGACTTTTTTAAACCCTCTTCAATGTATGTATGTGTCTGTACACACAATGCATTTCTTGAATTTTTATGTTCTTGTTTGCCAACATGCCTTGTTTAAGCACGGCGAGGAGAAATAACACCTGTGGTATCTGGAATCCAGACAGAAAGTGGATTCTGGTTTTTGTTTGGTTTGGGGAGGGGTTCATTGGTTTTTTTTTAAATTTATTTTTAGGAAGTGGGTAGGCAGATACTCAAAATCTCAGTCAACTTCAGGCAGCGGCAGGCCTAAGCACTACAACCCTCAGATGTTAAACTAATCCTTCTGAACGTGAAATTTGGTTTGTTTCAAAAGTTAAGCAAACTTTCAAAAATGTTAAGAAAAAGTGTTTGAATGTACCCACATTTTGAATGATTGTGCTCGTCTGCACAGAAAACTTTCATGGAAACCAGGAATTTTATTTGTTTGCTACATGGCCTTGGATGAACACCTGGCTTGACTATGTTCCCCTACTGTCGGAAATCAGACACTGCAAGCTAAACTTAAGTGCAGTCCTATAGCTTATAGGTATAAGCCTTTTCCTTTTATATACTTCATCTCATTAATATTTTTATAAATATCAACATTGACAGCATGTAAGTCATGCGTCCCCAAAATGAAACCTGAATCTGAGCACTATTAAACTTTGAAAAAGATCTGCATTACATCTAAGCAAAATTTTGTAGCTTCATGTTCATCTTTAATACACATGAATATACACTTCCCCCTTTACTTCTTACAAGGTCTGCATTGTATCACAACCTCAATCATCCTGTCGAGGACCAAATAGGTCTCCTCTTAGAGACCACCCATGCTTTTTTTTTAGGCCCTGATCCTGCAAATACTTAAGCATGTGTGGAGCTTTGCTTTCAAGAGTCACCCTTTGAAGTCTATTGGACTACTCCCATGAGCACAATTACGTGCATTTTCAGTATGTGCCTCAAATTGTCTAGCAAGTGGCCACTATGAAGCCGTGTGAGGAATGGTGTCCACCTGGAGTGTGCTGGCAGCCTTCGTAGAAGGCATCACGAGTAAATGCTTTTGGCTAAAGCCAAACAGAAAGTTGACCAAATTAATTATTCAATAACATATAGAATTCAGTAATTTTATTAGCGAATAAAGTGTCACATCACTCCACTGAACAACACAGATCTTAATTATGTTCAAATATAACCTTATAGCATCATATAGTTTGAGAGTTATTAACGTAAAACTTTATATTTTAAATGGAATTTTATAGATACATTATTTCTGTATAGAGTAGAGAAGTGGCAAGGATAGAAGATTATTGTGGACAATTATGCAGACCAGAACAGAGCACTTGTGTTTAACAAACAGCTTTGAATTCTAATTTTCTGCAATATACATAGTGTAGGTACAATTTGTAGTCATTATTGTGTATTAGGAAAGTTATTAAAATTCTTAAAGTTGTTGAGGCTTTCCACAACACCTTCCCCAGATTTTAATTGTTTTTTTCTAGTTCCATAAGAGAGATCTTTAAAATGAATCAAAGTGCCTTAAATCACGTCTTACCCATCGAAGGACAGAGATATTCCTTCTATAATCTGGCAAGTTTTCCTAAGAACTGAAATCTGAAGGTTCTCCACGATGAATTGAAAGACTTGGCAGAAGACAATTTATGTGCCTTCTGATGGGCTCAGTTTCAAAATGACAAAATAACAATGTTTTGTAACAGAAGGGTTAAATCTTAATCTCAGAGGTTTACAAAGCTGCTAGTCGCAGTCTCCTTAAAATTTAATATACCTCGTTAATGCTTACTTGCAAACACTGAAGGATTTTTATGATTATAATCATGTGTTACAGCACCTAGTACTGTTTCTAAGCAGCATACTAATCAGCTTAATGAGATATTACTGCACTTTTTGTTGACTAAAGCAAAATCCCTTTTATTGTTCTAAAGCTTGTCCTTTACTTTATTTTTTCCCAAAACATTATCTTGTTTTATTGTACACCAGTAAATATCATACCATCGTTTTTTTGTCAAATCATAAAACTATCTTTCTCATTGTAGAATGTGTAATATATTGAATATGGTTAATGGAACTGAAAGTTACAAATGGATTTCTATTTTTGTTTTTTTTTTTTTCTTTCTGGCTTTTCTAATGGAAATGGGAGAGATGCATAGCATTTCTTTTTCTATAGATTTAGAAATGTAAACAGGTGCAATTTCACAAGAAGACAGACAAGGGAGGTGGTAAAAGCCTTTGCCCCTTCCATAATAATTAGATTTTGAGATTGTAGCATGTATTAAAATAGTAATTAATGGTTATTGGTAAACATGCAGAATGATGAAAGCACATGTATGATCAAAATTGTGTAGCACAGTGGGCATTTAATACACTTTTTATTGTTTTTACACTAATTCCTTTGCATTATTATGAGTAGGTAAAACATAAAATGCAAATTGTACGTCAGTGATTCAATGCTTGTAACTCTTTCACAGTCTGAATCTAAAATATCTTCTGATTTTCAGAGATGGAGGAAGCTAGTTTGTGCCTTGGTGTTTCTTCAGCTGTGCCAGAAGCTGACGCCCATCTCAACAGCACCATACTCAATGGGCAGTATTCAATGAGCCAGAAGCTGCACCAGATCACTTCCCAGCTCAGCCATGCCTTCCCGGAGCTCCAGAACAGGCAGAATCCAGAGGAGAAGGCATCAGCGCCGCTAGAAGACAAAAGCCACATGTCCATAGCAAACCAGCCCATCAGTAGTCAGATGGCACTGTTGGCAAACCAGCTCAATAGAGAGGTTGACACCAGTTTGAATGGGCGTGTGGATCTGCAGCAGTTCTTAAATGGGCAAAACTTAGGGATTATGTCTCAGATGAGCGATATAGAGGATGATGCCAGAAAAAACAGAAAGTACCCATGTCCCCTCTGTGGGAAGCGCTTTCGATTTAACAGCATCCTGTCGCTACACATGCGAACTCATACTGGAGAGAAACCATTTAAGTGTCCATACTGTGATCACAGAGCAGCCCAAAAAGGCAACTTGAAGATACACCTGCGTACTCATAAGCTTGGAAACCTTGGCAAAGGTCGTGGAAGAGTCCGAGAAGAAAACCGACTTCTACATGAGCTGGAGGAGAGAGCAATTCTTCGGGACAAACAGATGAAGAGCAGCCTCCTGCAGCCACGACCTGATGTGAAAGCACAGCAGCACACCCAGCCAATGCCTCTCGCAAACTGTAACTTGTCTGTGCCAGCTAATCACAGCACACCTGATATCTCAAACCCCGTTCCCTCTCCAAAGCCAGTCAGCGTCCAGGAAGAAGTTGTCGCTCAGACAGCTGGGTTCAGATGCACGTTTTGCAAAGGCAAGTTTAAGAAGCGAGAAGAGCTGGACAGGCACATAAGGATCCTGCACAAGCCTTACAAGTGCACCCTGTGTGACTTTGCCGCCTCACAGGAGGAGGAGCTGATTAGCCACGTGGAGAAGGCTCACATAACTGCCGAGTCAGCGCAGGGCCAGGGCTCCAACGGGAATGGGGAGCAATCCACCAACGAGTTCCGTTGTGAGGTGTGCGGCCAAGTGTTTAGCCAAGCCTGGTTCCTAAAAGGCCACATGAGAAAGCACAAGGATTCCTTTGAACACTGCTGTCAGATCTGCGGGAGGCGATTCAAAGAGCCTTGGTTTCTTAAAAATCACATGAAAGTTCACCTGAATAAGTTATCTGTAAAGAACAAATCTCCTAATGATCCCGAAGTACCTGTCTCCATCAGCAGCATGTCCCAGGAAGCTCATGCAAACTTATATTCGCGATACCTGTCATGTTTGCAGAGTGGGTTTCTTCCTCCCGACAAAGCGAGTTTAAGTGAACAAAATCAAATCTATAACAAAGGAGATATGCCCATGAAAGAGAAAGAAGTCTTGGGGAAGCTCCTTTCGCCCATTTCTGGCATTGGCCACAGTATTGCTGAAGGGGATAAACATTCTTTATTGGGCTGTCTCAATCTGGTGCCTCCTCTGAAATCCAGCTGTATAGAAAGGTTACAAGCTGCCGCCAAAGCGGCAGAGATGGATCCAGTAAACAGCTATCAGGCCTGGCAGCTTATGGCAAGGGGAATGGCCATGGAACATGGCTTTTTGTCTAAAGAGCAGCAGATACAGCGCAGCCATGAAGACACTTTGGCAAATGCTGGAGTTATGTTTGATAAGGAGAAGCGGGAGTATGTGTTAGTAGGAGCAGATGGCTCTAAGCAGAAAATGCCTGCTGATTTGGTTCACAGCACTAAAATGGGCAATCAGAGAGACTTGCCAAACAAACTAGACCCTTTAGAAGGCAGTAGAGATTTTTTGTCACATGGTATGAACCAGGGACTCGATTACAACTTACAAAGTCATGGAAACGTAAAAGAAAAGCCAACTGAATGCCCGGACTGCGGAAGGGTTTTTAGAACATACCACCAAGTGGTCGTTCACTCCAGGGTCCACAAAAGAGACAGGAAAGGAGAAGATGAAATAATTCAAGGTAGTCTTGATGAGCGACGTGGGTCTGGAAGTGATCAAGAGTCTCAGTCTGTCAGCAGGTCGACAACACCAGGGTCCTCTAACATTACTGAAGAAAGCGGAGTAGGTGGGGGTCTCTCACAGACGGGGAGTGCCCAGGAGGACAGCCCACATCCTTCCTCACCCTCCTCTTCAGGTATGATAACTTCTCCTTCCCTCTCTGCACTGAAACCTTCGTAGCTCTATTTGAAATCACAGCAGCAAAGTAGTTTATGCATTCTCTTGTTAGGTCGTTTCCTAGCAGTCCACAGGGACGTGGTGTTATATGCCAGAACATCTGTGTTTGGGTTCCTGCAATGCCTTCGAGGTTAATTCTTGGCTCGCCCTTCTCTCCCCTCCAAGGGCAGGTTTCCTAGCCTTTCAGCTGCCACCTCCACCACCCCACCGGCAGCAGCGTGCAGGGTCTGTACAGTCACCAATGGCAATGTCACTTCCAGGGCCTCTCTCCAAACCTCCAGGTTTTGGAAGGTGGTTTTTTTTCCTCCTCTTCTATTCATGGTGTCTCTCTTGCAGATCTTTCCATGTCCTCCATTTAAAAGAGTGAGGAAAGATGCCTTCTTCAAGCTGTAGTTCAAGGAAATAGGATTAATAAACAGTGTGTTGGCTAACCTCTCTGATTGCCCTTATTCCCACAATCATATCAATTACTTAGCTTATCTACTTGTACCTGGCCACTGGACTGATTAAAAAGAGATTCAAAAATACAAATTGCTAACTTTTTGACAATCTTTTAACTTATGTGCATATTTTAACATGTATGAAGAGTTCTGCTTAATTCACATCTATTTGAAAGTACAAGAAAAATAGAAATTGGACTGAAACATTTTAATTGCATTGTATGTCATGTTAACTTGCTGTGTATAAACTAGCAAAACAGATAATATTTCGTTGGAGATGTCTATAAAATATTGAGCTTCCTGGTACAATTTTTAAAGTTACTAGCCTATGACTGCTGAAATAAAATCTCCAAGTAATAACAGGTAAGATTTCTGGCCTCATCTATATTTCCAAAGTCACTTACTAATGGATAGTAAATTGAAAGTTATATCTTCAGCCCTTTATAAAGAAAGCACCTCACTAATACTGTAATCATTCTGCAAGCCTAACAACAGAGGAAATCATGCCATAACAAATACTCTGTTACTAATGGCAACATTGATTTCTGCAATCAGCCATTAAGTCTAGAAAATGAAAGACAGTTTGAGGTACCTTAAGGCATTATATTGCCCACTGTTAAAGAGCTGGTAGCAGGCTGTTGAGGGTAATTCTTTTTAGTTTTTTTCCCCCCAGTTTCGATAAATATTTTAGTATTGGAGGCAATTCACTGTTACAGTTATTAAGTACATGCCAGTTTATTTTTGTTGTTCTTGTCATGCTTCAGTATACTCTACTTCTGAGGCCAAATTAATATAAAAATAAAGTGTTAGTTTGCTGGCTTATTACAAACCAGTAAAGAAATTGTTAAGACACATAAATCTGCACTCCACATTCCACAGATTCCTATAGTACTTAATGCTGTTGTTTAAATACCCATGAAACACACTGTCTACTCTTAGAGTCATAGCCTCATTTACAATTTATTACTGGTGAGACACATTAGAAAATTCTGTGTAGGAACAAGGGTAACAGGCGAGAGCTAATTTCATACTATATATAGTTGTTGAGATTGTTTTAAGAGGATTGAAAATATGTCAGGATGAAGAAGATTATTTTTCTAACTTTCACTTTTAAAAATCCTACGTATTGCGAGGGTGGGGGAGAATGCTCCTCTTTAATATAGAAAGCGTCACTTTTGTTTTGCAATGCCATAGAGCGATCGGAAATAAAAGATCCTGAAATGGTTTAAATTCTGTCTGAAGCCTTCCAGGGCTGTCTGGAAAAGTTTGGGAAAAAAAGAGCCCCAGAGTCTTCTGAGTGAGGTTGAACTGATAGAGATTGAAGAGGATTCAAAACAATGCATGTGAAAGTTGGTGTGTTTTGAGTGCCCTGAAAACTTTAATTCCAAGTGTTCTGGGTCGTTAAATGTATTGTTGTGGGAAGTTTTTCCTATCTGCAGAGGCAAAAGATAACACTGCAGTGTTGTTCTCTCTCTGGCCACTAATTTAAAATTATTTTAAACTTAAACTACAATTTATTTAAAACGTTTATTTTCACGCCTGATGCATTTATATCGAAGCATACAAAAATGAAAGCAAAATATGTACAGTAACAGTTTGCTAGAAGCATGTGCGTTTTTACTGAAGAGAACCAG
>NC_134323.1:10231335-10256335 GCF_964195595.1 Calonectris borealis
CAACTTAACGCTCTTCTTCCTTCTTGAAGACTAAGGTTTACTACTTGTACGTTCAAAGATCTTACTGCCTAGGCTAGCTGTAGTTTAGATGGTCTCAAAATTTATTAGACAGTTACTTTGGGGTCCAAATAAAACCCAAAAGCTTGGCTGCAGTTTCACAGGCTAGCATATAAGTGAATACTATTAAAAGTGAGGGGGAAGAAGAGTGGGGAGGAAACATTAGGCAGAGGTCCAAGAATAGGCTGAAATACCAGTGTGGTATTTTCTGTTTGTGCACCGTGATCATGCGGTGTGGATTGTGACATTCCTAGGAGCGCAGTCATGGGTAACCTAAGTCCCTGAAGAACCAAAATGCCTCAGATACCACAGGTCCACCTGAGGCACGCAGCCAGCATTGGGCATTTCGCAGGTATGGGCCCTGGCAGGGTCCCAGACCCTCCCCACCCGCCTCCCGCGCCCCAGGGAAGGTGGGAAGGAAGGCCTGGCATGCTTGCTGGATGGAAAGAAGCCATGGTGGGATCTGACCAGGCCCCCAGCTGGGCCAGGATAGCCTCTGCAGACTTCTCCTCCCTCCCTCCCTCCTTCCTTCCTTCCTGCCATGGTGGCAGTATTCATCACTAAATGACACTCCTTTTTTCCCCACTGTAAAAAACCCACTCAGTATTTCTAGACAATTTTCCACTTCTTCTTAGATTTTTTGTACCTTAAACTTTCATTGTCATCTAGCATGAACCGAGAGTTTGAGAGGGCATAGTGGAGTAGCCATACTTTGGGCCTTGTTTAAATACTAAAGAGTAGGTGGCAGAAGTAAGGATGGGACTTCTGGGCTCATTTCTGATCTTCCTGGAGCAACAGAGATGCTGCAGTGTTAATGTTAGGTATCTCCCTCGTCAGAAAATTTACAAAATGTACAGTAGAGTTACCGCCACTTATTTTTCAAATGTGCTTTGTAAGGATGGCTGTAAGTGGGATTTATATAATCGTACTTCTGTCAGCTGTGATTCCTGCTCATTCCTGTCTTGAGTTCTAGCTGTTTTCCTCATGTGTCTCTTTTTAGGTCCCCCTCATTAGGTTTTTAGGAACGCTTTACCACATATATCATAGGCTAATGTAATTGAAAACTGATCTACTCACATCTTATCTAACACCGAGGTAAGGGAGTAGTCTATTTATCAAAGACTGCATAATTTTCCCTTTTAATGATCTAACAAAACTATTCAGAGAGGGACAGAAGCAAATTTGAAAGGACTTTCTGAAATGTCTTAAGCATCCTTCTTAAATATTTCACACTTTCCTGGGAGATTTATGGAATACCAGGTATGATCTGACTGAGACCAAAAGGTGATTCAAAGATTTCTGTGAACAAAAGAAAAGCAAACAGCCATTTTTCATCATTTGGCGAGAATTCAAGGAAAGAACAGAACATCTTTGATTTTGATTATTAACTGAAAATTTATGGGCACATAAGAATGCCATATATGTAAAGAGGAAAAATTACAAAAGTGGAAGTTGACTGTTACTGTTCTTTTGTATATTCTAGTGCCTTTATTTTAATTTTATGGACATAGAGATGTAGTTTTATTTTTCTGCATATATCTTTGATCAAGCAGATATCTGCTGTGATGAATATTTTCCATGTTATTCTGCCACTGAAAAAGCAGGCAGTGAGTTCTGAAGGGGAGGAGTTTGTCTATCAAGTATTCTATTATTCTATAATTTTATTTGTTTTCTTAAAATAATTATGATGCCAGTACAGTGAAGAACATAAGTCAACATGCAACCACATTTACCACACAATGGTATCAGGGTCACCACAGTTATTTCCTATGCTGTGTAGAAATAATACTGTGGTTGCTCAGATGCTACTACCTAGTAACTGTATGTAAATGTTGACTTTGTAATGGTGACCACTATAGTATAATTACAATGAACTGTCTTTGTAAGAGAGGTAAGGAATGAAACTGGACATTACTGAAAAGGACAAGCAGTAGTAGAGGACAAATACAGAAGGCTTTATATTACTATTTCTTTGGCTATTTCTTTTAAGTCTTATCCTTGGACATACTGGTACTTCTCAATGAAAACCAAGCTCACCTTTGCTGACACTGAAGGGAGGGGATATGACTCGGGCAGTGCGATAGCGCAGTGTTAGCTGTGAACTGCAGCCAAAAGAAAGGTAGGAAAATTAACTATTGTACAAGGGAATCCATGTTTGTTACTCATCTACCAAAACATTGTATGTACTACCTTTTATGTTAAAGCTCAACACAGCAAGTTTGTCTATACTGAAGAGAGCGTCTGATGGTAGGATTGCAGCATCTTTCTTGCTCTACACTCAGTCTTCAAATGGGTGACAGGTTCAGCAACTATCTGACCATGGGGAGAGAAATTGAAGCCGATGAGACTGCTGAAATAACACCAAGGAATAGTCGTCATTTTTTTTGCACTGAAAGAACTGTGAAAAGACCTGAAACTACGTTTGCAGCAGCCAGAACTGAAGAACTCACAGCTGTGGGTACAATTGAGGCCCATCAATTCCCAGGCATTCTCCTCCCAGCTCCCCTATGGTGAATAGCAATTTTTTGCTAACTTATCTTAGGGCAAGAAAAGATGCATAGTAGTGACCCTGGTGCAGGTTCTCAGTCTATTGAGGAGAGTGATTAATATCAGAATTAGGCATGCTGCAGATACCTTGTTTTTTATGTGCAGCAATGCTGAAGTGATCTCATCAACTATCTGAACATTCAGCAAGTCCAAAATCGAACGCTTGTGTGTCAGATATACACAGCTGTATTTGTACTGTTGCTCTATCTAAAGAACATGCCAATTGCTTTACTTAGAGTGAGTTGAGAGAGAGACTCATTACTAAGAACATGTATAGCATTATCAATGAAAAACATTATTGTTCTTTTCCTCAGTGGTTTTAGTGTCCTTGCTTTTCCTTTCATAGGAGCCCGTGCTAATATATCTTCAGACAATGTGGGGCCTGATTCACTACTCCCATGCACAGTGTGTCATCATTTACACCTCTGCACAGTTGGTGAGAAATAAAGACACGTTAGAATAGTAGCACTTTGTGCTAGTTTGCATGCTTTTTGCAAAAATACAAACAATAGTGCAAGGCAATGGAGAATCTGAGCGTGTAGGGCACTGTTTTTATTTTATTTCTCCCCAGAAGTATACGAAATGAACTTTTATCAGCCAAACTAGAGCAGAACTGAATATAGCGAAGTGTAATTTTTTTACAGTGAAAAAAGGATGTCCAGCTGTATGTTCAGGTACCACAGTTAGAAGGTAGTGTGTCCTTATCCAGTGATGTTGTCTTACTGGGATTTTAGTTATTTTCTGCTCTTGACTGGCATTAAGCTCCTACACCTTCTATTGAAAGAATTCTGACTGATGAAACATTTTTTGTATTTTTTACTTCCTGACATGTATTTAAAAAGCATTGCTGACGTGAATTTAGCTTGATGAGGCTAGTGAGCCTAGAAAACATGGTAAGTTTTTTGAAGTTAAATCCTCACACACTGCACTACTGTGCTTGTTCGTCATCTGGGTTTTCACAGCTCTAGTCTGAATTTCAAAAGATTCCTTGGCCAAAGAAAATACCAGACGTTAAGTAGCAGAGGGCTTTCTTAAACTGTAGAGTAAATTTTGGCAAGCATAGACGGCAGTGTTTCAAAACTGTCTGTTTTCATTGTTGCTGTGTTCGCAGAAAGGTCCATAGGAGACAAACCAAAAAGAAAATTAAGATTACTGTATTGAGAATAAATATACAAAAAGTCAGCTTTAAAAAAAAATTAAGTAGGGTAGACTCTTTAATAGTGATCATTTCAGACACTGGGTTCCATTCAGTAATTTTCAAAACAGTCACTGATGAGTAGGTAGTATAATAGAAACAATGTGAAAGTCATCAGATCAATTTAAAATAATTCTATAAATTCTTGAATGAAAATGAAAAAAAAACCACATTTGAGCTGATTGTTTTATGTCATTTCCTATTATTATCTACAGAAAGCAACTTCTTTAGTTGTATCTTTAACTGTATTTAATCAAATGCATAAAGCTGGTTTTAGCTGCACATGTGGAACCATACTGAAGATCAAGGATTAAAGGAAAAAGGTTGTAACTGTACTCAAAACCTTGAAGGCATAACGTTTTTTACTTTCAAAATACCACCAGAAAATGAGTATCCTTCTAATCTGACGCCTGCATGAAAAAACGATGGGACAGGTGGACTCTTTCTCTGAGGGATAATATGAACATCAGTTGATATTTATACTGTGGAAGGATGAGTGAGCTGTTGAGCATATAATAGTTATTATGTAGGTGTTTCTTTTATACATTTTATTTTGCTATCTAGCTTTATAGTTCATTTTTTATTTTATTTTTGTAATGGTTAAGGATATGGTAATAGAATAGTTGTGAAGTAAGAATAGAGTCATTCTCTGTTCTAATACCAGTTAATATCAACTTTTGAAGTATAAATTAGAAGGGCAGGAGTGTGAACTAGGAGTCTTCAGGTTCGTGGTTGGTATTTTGTCAGCGCGAGCCCATCTCACACCAATGATCAAACTCAGTAGGCAGTTAACACTGAGCTAACCAGGTTTGTCTGCCTATGACAGTGCCAACAACAGTAATGTTACTTCTCTTAAAAACTTGCCAGACTGTACACCAGGAAAGAGGCACTGCACTTCAGACTGATAGGAAACCGCAAAAGCTGTCCATCATCTACTCCATTGCATTCTGAAACAGAGTGTGCACAGAAGTAGCATTAGAAATAGGTTTTGCTGGCATAAATATTGCATCTACTATTTTCTTAGACTCTTGCCATTTATAGTACATCTTGCTGATAAACTGAATGCAGCCTGTATGTGGGGAGAGAGATGACCTACCCTGAAGTACTTGGCTTATAAGGTTTTCCTTTTGATTATCTGTGTCTGGGTGGGTGAACAAAAATTCAGAACTTCCCTTGAGACAAGTAACATGCAATGTTTACTAGCAGGTTTGCTTCCCTTTCAAATATTCCACAGATTGTACAGACAAAAGACAGATTAGGCTTTGCATCAGATTTGCTAGAGCTCTACCTTCTTGCCTTTGGACTCCAGCTTGAATTCACACTTCTGTCTGAAGTTGCTGAAGAATTAAGCTTGTGTGTGCACTGTTTGTACATAACAGGCTTTCCCAAGTGACTATTTAGCACTATTAAAAAACAAAACCAAGACTGGCAATAAGATTCTGGTAAATGTAAATGGATTCTATTTAAAAATGGCCCATGGCATCTTTCTGTAATGACCATCTTTTTGCTGCATGCAGGGTGCTGGTGTCATTAGTGAATGAAAAAATACACAGATTTTCAGGGATTTGGGCCTGATTTGCATTTACAGTACAGATGTTTAGCACTGTTTGGCAGTGTAGCGGGCTTAAAGTATAGGAAGAAGTATAATGCAAGTACACTTCAAGCCTTCCTGACACTGCCTGACTGCTGTGCATTGTGTAAGTATTAAGGTACACTCTTGTAGCATTCTCAGTCTGAAACTTCTAATGCCACATGATTCATAAAGCCAAATTCTGATATACCAGTGCCGTCTACTATGTTTTAATCAGTTACATTAGGTGTGAGTTTAGTGAAGTGATTTGGAGCCACACATGAGCGTAGTGATAATTTTTACTGCTCTTCTGTAAACGTTGTGTTTTGAGAGATACTCCTTTCTTCAGTGTCTGTCACTGGATAATGTTTTTTTAAAGCCTCATCTGAATTTTTATGTGTTTATTTTTTAATTTCCTGTCAATAGAAATGGAATCAGTGGCTCTGTCTGTCATTAATATTTAAAATGTGGGTGTTTGGGGTTTTTTAACACCCTAGTTGCTATGCCCCTTTAAATTTCCTTCAGTTGTTCTTTACCTCTAAACAATCTTTCATTACCAAGTTGTTTATCTGAGAAGAAAGTGAGACTGTCTCTTTGTATTGCTGAATAACATCACTCTTTTTCTCAAGAAGTCATTACACACTGACATCATATTGTTCTTCATTAGATGATCTGTTGCCTGAAAGTATCTTGGTGACACTGAACTTAAAAGCAACAAGAGTACAAGTGCTAGGATGCCTGGAGAGCAGAGACTGGCAATACCTTGCTCAAGCAAATATCCAAGATAATTTTAAAAAGGCATTAACAAATACAAACCACCCCTACAGAGGTAATTTTCACCTCTGAATTTTTGCTTGTTTCTCAGTCCAGCCCAGACTTCAGCCATCACTGTTACAATGCTGGAAGCCAAGTCCTACCTAGCAACGATAGCCATGTACAATAATTTAAACTTAAAGAAAAATAACACAGCTGCTGGTAGAGTAGTGTCCAGAGATTTCTAGGTGCTTTCCAACAATGAAAGGGTGGTTTCTGTCTTGAAAATGTATGTGTGTGCATAGAAAAAGACCTTCGGTATTCACAAAGACCACAATTAGCACTGCACTGTAATTGCCGTTCCCTGATTAGTTGGAAACCTTATATACTCAATAGATTTTATTTTTCATGTTAATGAGTTACATGAGAAAAGCTCACAATATAGTTGTTTGTGAAATTTGTGCAAGTATTCCTTCAATTTGTGCTGTTTCACAAGTAATTTATTACGAACTTTCAAAATTCTTATTCCTGTGACTGGGTGCATAGCTCTGGTGGTGAGTTTTTGTATGGTGACTGGATGAGAATAATCTTAAAGTCTTTGTAAATGTTTGACCATGCAAACTAAAATCTAACTTTTCTTAAAGATACTGTATTGTTCTCTTTAATTGTACTGTTCCGTGAAATATTCCTCCCATGCACTTATTTAATGTAGAAGGAAGAACACAGACATCCAAAGAAGCTGAGAAAATTCTCCTGATAATCTCCAAAGCCAAAACCCTGTAGGAGAAAATTGAAAAAAGTGTGTTTGCCTTACTTCGATCCACAGGCGGGGTCACTTACCTCGCAGGGAGGGGAGCTAACATGGCTGCAGTTGTCTCATAAACAACTTAATGATCTCAGTAGCTTGTGGGTTTTTTTTACTTATAATAAAGCAGCAATGAAAGGCTTAAAAGACATTACCGTTCAGAAGTATGAATTACATTCCCCTTCAGATGGGATGGTGGAATTGAGGCAAGTGCAAGAGCTGGGTGGCCCAGAGGGGTGTCCATAGTCTTCCTCGCTTATGCAGCATGTTCTACTTGTTGCTTCAGGTTTCCTCTTCCCACTTAGCCCCCGCTGCAGTTGACACTCTTCCAGAACAGGCATTCCTGCGGCCACTAAAACACTGGTTGCATAGGAGGTAATATTAGGTGAAGTTCCTACAGCCGTTACCCTTTCCAAATACCTTTTGACTTATGAGGAGCCAGAGCCATGTGGCTCATTAATTCTCCTCCGATTACCAACAAGGGCTCTGCCAGCCGTGGTGGTGCAGCGGAATTCCAGCTTGGGAATCCCTGGTACACAGTAATCAAACACAGAGCTCGAACGGTTAATGCTCTGTTTGCAGATCCTATTGGATAACTACTAAAGTTGCATGGGTGAAACAGATAAAGTTGGGAAGTCTGCAGTAGAAGTGTTTGCCTTTATACTTATTTACTCACTGTTGTTGCCTTTGTACAATAATATCTTTTCCCTGAAGGCCTTTGAAAAATTCAATCACAAAATAGAAAAAGAGTATGTTTGTTCTGGGTAAAATTTGGAAGCATTGTTCTGATGACACCTGTAAAACATAATTATAACTCCCATAGCTGTTTCCTCTCATATTTAGAGAGGAAAATTCTTTGCCTCTAATCTCAGGTGCATACCTGTGGAAGGCTTAGATTCCTTCAAGCAGTATCAAAGTAATGATAACAGTGTGCAGCTGCTGACTGTCTTTTCCTTGTTGTTACTCACCCAGCTGTTTAGAGGAGAAGAAAAAGAGAGAGAATATCTCTAATCAGCCATATGGCACAAAGTTTTATTTGCCACAGTAAGTTAAAACATACATTATTGGTCAGCATCTTGAATGCAAATTTTGGCATAGCTTTTCAGGAGTACCAGATGAAAGGGAAAAGAAGATCAGATATATTTAATTCACATTTTTTTATATTAAGTACAGAAATACTTGCTTCTGTCTCAGTGGAGTTTCCATGACTGGAGTCTGCCATACCCAAAAGATGGTGTGAGCACAGAGCGCAGATCTCAGCCCCTGCTTTGGGTCCTAAAGGTAAATTAAGAACTGTTCAGATGGCATTTCACATTTCTACAATGCAGTTTCCGTTTGCTTACATTGTACATTATACAAATTAGTACTCTGGATCAGACCACTGGGCCATGAAATGTAGTAGATGTCTTTAGTAGCTGTTGATGTTTTTAGTGCATACAGACAGTAGTTTTTTCATTAAGAAAAAGTTTAATTTTGCTG
Source organism: Calonectris borealis (assembly GCF_964195595.1). NCBI lineage: Eukaryota > Metazoa > Chordata > Aves > Procellariiformes > Procellariidae > Calonectris > Calonectris borealis. Next base: position 10,239,742 of record NC_134323.1, read on the forward strand.
TTCTTTTAAATTGAACAAGAAACATAGAATTAAGTATGGGAAAAAGATCTTTGTCTTTAAAAAAACCACCTTTTTGAGTGCAGGTGAATGTTAGGGAGGGACTAATGTGTGTGTGGGTTTTGTGAGTCTCCATTCTAGAAATTGCAGTGGAAAATGAGTTTTTGGGGGCTTGACTTTGAAAGTTTAGTGGGTCCACTTTTTAAACTTTTTCTGCCATTTCATGTGTGCATATGACTGGCATTCCTTTGGTTATTGACACATTGGCTTCAAACATACCGTTTGGGTGACTCAAGGTTATAATGAAGTGTAGAAGGTAGGCGCACACCTGTGCTTCTAGGATTGGGAGCATGACTTTAAAAGGTTTAAACTGAGGGGGATTGTAACCCTATTCATATTGCTTATAGCAATACTACAAGAATGCTTTTTTTTCTCTGAAACCTATTGTATTTCCAAAGGATTTAAGAATATGATTCATTTTGTTCTTGTGATATACTTAAAAACACATTCCAGAAAGAATAATACCCTGTTCTTCTAAGTGTCTTTAATGCATAGATCTCAAAGAACTCTCTTATCCCTGATTTCCTGCTTAACTGATCACAGTATTACTTATGTTCTGTGTATTTGTTTACGCTAAACACTGGTAGGCTAGAGATATTAAGATACCATCCATTTAAGGCATTTTTGCACAAGTTCTGATCAGTTGGATGAGTATTTCTGATGACACTGCGTTGGGGTACCAATTTGCAGAGATACTAAGTTTGGATAGAAAGTATTGTGATTGGTAAGCCAGAATACTTTTTCTGGTTGATGCCATGGAAAATCCCTGTGTACTAATGTTATTTAAAAAATAGACATGCTTTTTCCATTTGGTTAATGATTCTGGATGGTATAATCCAGATGAGTGGTTAGGTCTCCTGTATTTTAAACAGTCTCTCTTCTGTAATTCTTAATGTCCTTTGACTTGTACTTCATAAGGTACCAAGAAATGTTTGATCAGATAAGAATCTTGTTTTCTAACAATAGCCACTTAAGTGGTTGTGCACTGTCTTACAGATTTGTAGTTTCATATGGTGAGGTGTTATCTCTTAAAAAATAAGTCTTGACCCATATAATCAGTACAATTGTTTGTTTCCTTATAGAAGCACTATAATGAAAGCTATCATGAGAGGATTCAAAAAAAGGTGTGCAAATATTTTTCTATAGGATATGATTCTTTCTTCATCTGATGGCCTGTGTTGCTATTCTTCTCACTGTTTCCATTGCTGTTACTTAAAAGGCTTTGACAAATGTAATAGACTTTGCGTAATGATTCCATTGTAAGTTACTTCCAGCATATTATAGTGTGTGGTTAAAATGACTCTTGCGACTACCACTCTCTAGTGCTTGTACTTTATCATGGTACCAAATGAAACGAAGAATAGGCTATTCCTTCATTTACTCACCAATATTTTCAAAAAATATTAATGTAAAAATAACATTGCTGTAATTTATTCACTGAAAATTCTTTTTAGATCTTTTTCTTCCACAGTTCATTAGGAATTATTTTGCTTTTGAAATATATTAAAAAAATATAGAACATACACATTTTCTGAGAAAATTACCGTGCAGTTGGGAGCGTTTTGTAAAGACATTTTCTCAGGGGACAAGACAATGCCATATACAGAAGGACTGTTCTGTAGTGATAGATATGGAATGGAAAAAGCCATACTTCATTTCAACACCATCTTTTCACTACTCATCAAAAGGGTATGGTTATGTATCTGCAGGTTCTAGATCTGTGCATGCCCCCGTGGCAGAATCTGCTTTTCTGTCTTCTAACCCAAGATGACAGCTTTGTTAGTTTTGATGTGGTTATTTTTTTCCCTTAGTGAGTAAGCAAGGGGATAAAGAGCTGGAAAAATGAAGGAAGCTTTTTTCCCCCTATTTCTTATTTTCCCAGGAATAACAGCTCTAGGGGATGAGTGTTCTGTTGCAAATGACTACCATGCATATGATGAGAATACCTTAAATAAAATTATATTATTACAGGATTTAATAATGCAATGGTGAAAATACTCAAAAAGCAATGAGGTGAGCGAATGAGTCTGAAATTAAATTATGTAACTTAACCAAAGTTGAGTATTGTAAGTATAGCTCACATACAGCAATATTAGTCAAGAATGTAAAAGACCTTACCTTGGTTTTTTTGTGCAGAAAATACTCGCTTTTCCTATGAAACTGGCTGCATCATGTAAAAATGGAAGTCTCGGCTGTGGAAGTCGAACCCAACATCAGTGCTTTGTTGAAGCTGATACCCAGGATTTCTGACATTTCTGAATTTTGTTATGCTACCTGGAATGCTGAGCAACAGTCTCCTGGATGGGTCTTCCCTGTAAATGGATATAATTGAGGGACTGCCTTTATGTATTTTGTTGGGTCTGGAATACAGTAACTCTAAACTTAATCTACAAGAGGAAAACAGAACAAAAATGACAGTGCAGTATAGTCATCTCCAATTGGATGAAAAGCTACCAAACCATTGGTCTGCTGTGTGCTGTTTATCTTATAGTACATAATATGTTCAGGAGACATCTATGTGCATAATGGTTGCTTCACTGCTATCTGCCCAAAATCACAGTCTAAGAAGCTCAATCCTTGAAGACAGCTGTGACATACCACCTCTCTCATTCTTCACTAGAATGCATTTACGTTTAAGGATACTGAAGGTTATGATTGCTTTATAGCAATCTTCCAGTCTGGAGCAGATGAGACAAGCAGTTCTAAGCATACTGCACCGCAGACGGCTTCCACTTAAGTCCCCTGCACTGTGACTCCTGTCAGAAATATGTGCTGTCTAGCAAAAATCTGTGTTAGTACTTAGTTGTAAAATCTGCTAGTAGAATTGTCTCAAGGAGGTAAGAAGGCAGACAAGCCAACAGCTTTTGTTTCTCTTGCCCTAGCATCTCATGACAAGGGTTTTCAATGATTTTTTTCTGCCTCACTTTAACTCTTCTTTAAGGTTATGGAGATCTTTTGGACATCTATGCCAATAGCAATCTCCAACTACTGACTTAAAGAATTGGATTAAAAAAGTATTCCTCTACATGTTTTAACTTTCAAACAAATCTTCATATTCTTCCTTTTCTTTTGGGCCTCAGATACTGAGTAGCTCAGACTTCGGTCTTATCTCTATTGACCTTGTCTCGCAAGCCCTTAACCAGGGTTAACAGAGTTTACCTGGTTAATGGAGGTTACCAGGGTTTACGGAGTTTAAGCTTTGGTCAGCGTTAACCTCCTAAATCTGTTTATTTCTGAGATGCTGAGAGTCTTTGATCATGCACTCCACATTTAATACAGTTTCATTGATGACTTCCATTGCCAGAGTTAACTGAAAACTGTTAAAAACATTAAGGGTTTTCAATCTTGTATTGTCAGAAACGAAACTGCATTCTGCCTGGTGTCTGTCTTGCTGTCACTCATTGCTTGCAGTCTCAGAAGGAAGCACTGTTCATGCTTCTCCTGTCTTCCATGTTTTCAGTTTCAAATATGGGAAGGTTTTTAACTTTCCCTCAGGAGATTTTCTTAGTTCTTTTCCTGTTTACTTGTAGCACTATGTGATATTCAGCAATCACCCAAGGCCTTCCAATGGTTGAAGAAATCTGTTTGGTATCTGTTTCCAGTTGACTCTGCATAATGACAAGAACTTCCTAATGTCCTGATCAGATGTTTTGTCTGGAATGCTTAGTCCTTCTCAGGCGTGCTTTCCACTACCATACTGGGTCCAAGGAAAGCTTCATTGGGAGTTCCACGTTCCGGTGAGAAACTTAATTTTCAAGGACGTAAAATTTTCCAATACCCCCAACCCACAGTTGAAAAACTCCTGATTCACTTAGGATCCGAGGGAGTTCTAGGGCTAGGACGTAGAGTGCCAGTGGGTTGCGGATAGGTAATCCTGTCGTCTCATGGTCCCGCTGGTTGTCCCCAGCTATCGTCTTCGTAGGGGGTGGAGGGTGAATAACGGGAGTCTAAAACCATCAGTACTTTTCTCTCTTGCTTGTTTGTTTTGCTTATTTATTTATTTTAGTACTGAAGAGAGATTTCGGATTGAAAGCCATTGAGTTTGTAGCCTTTTATTTGTTGCCACAGCAGAGGCAGTGCACAGTTTCCACATACCGTCCAGCCAGTGCATTCTTACACCTACCAACCAGCTCTCAGGTGGTGATGGCTGTCTTCTCCTACCACATATATAATCATTCTCTAACCATGAATCTTTAGGTGGAATATTCTGTGTGATATTAGCGGCTCCTGCAGTCTCATTTGGTTGGGAGTAGGCTTTGGAAAGATCTTCTTTGGGAAGATCTTTGTTCTTACTTTCATTTTATAGTACATTATTGTTGTTTACCTTTGTACGTCTGTGTACTGCTTATGCTACATACTGCTATCTGTGTAAATGTTCTGTCCCCTGACTGAGATCTCCTGCTGTGTTGATTCATAACTCTTTCTGATTTTCTTTTAAATTTTTGTCCCTAGTATACTGGCAAAAGCCACATCTACTGTGAAGTTAATCACGTGTCCTATTGCTGAGAGCGCCTTTGGGCAGGAAGTATTTCCTGGTAGTTACTCGTAGAGAAGTATTAGCTAATGCTGTGGTCAGCTTCTTTCATGTCTAATACATAAACAGCTAGCTTTTACACAATATTTTTGTTGATAAATCTCAAAACAATTGAGAAGAGGTAAAATATTGCTAATTCCATTCCATATGTTGCAAAACTGAAGCAAGAAAGGCAAAAGAATTTGCCTGAGGTCATTCAGTATTCCAGTAGAAGAGTCAGTGGAGCATCTCACGAGTTTCAGTCTAGTGATTTATACGCTAGCCTATATTGAGTTTCTGTAGTTGGATTCTGTAGTTCCTTTTTTAGAAAATTGCAGATCTTTCTGCAGCCAGTATTCATCATGAGTAGGTCCAAAGTAAAAGTATTATTGTATCAGCTATCAAGTAGGTTGATAACTCTATATTTGCATTATTCTTCTTGGACTGGCTGAGACCATTTTTTTTTCTGTGACACAATGGCAAATGTCCAGTACATTGAAATAGATGCAATTACAATAGAAATTAGTGTGAGTTTTTAACCAGGCAGCTTTAATAAGTAGTGTCTGCTAAGCTATGATGACTAAAGCAGTACTAGTTGTTCAACTCAGACAATTGATGGAATATCCTAGAACTGTTTTCATTTGATACGTTGACTGATGTATAACCATAAGCAATCTCCCAAATCCAAAGAGCTAGAACACTCTTCAGGTTTCCATTAATTAAAGGGTAGATGTCTGTCATAGTTGTTGGTGATAAGTTTATTTCCATTTAGGATGTTCTATGTTTTGGAGAGGCCTTTAACAATCGTAACAACCAAATGGGCAGTTGAAGTGCTATTCCCTAATGTCACCTCCAGATCACTTGCTCTTCTAGCCATCCGAGGGATCTTAAAATACTCTTTCACCTTGTATAGGATCACTGCCAGCTGGCTGACTGGTTGCAGAGGAATGTGCATCAGTTTGACCAACTCGTGCTAACATCCAGGAGAAACTGGATCACAGAGATAAAAATGAGTTGTTAATTGGCAGACTAGATTAATTTAACGTCCGAGGAAAGAGAACATCAGTAAAAAACTTTATATCTGATGCTGAGGCTGCATGGGTGGCCTTCCAGTCATAAACATGACAGAATTTAGTATTTATTCCAATGTACCTTTTCTTTTCAGTTATTTTCTGGGAACTTTGTAGATTTCCATTATGGAAACTTAGGACATTTGCTTCTCCATGCATTCTTCTTTTCATAGCCTGAAAGGAACTGTACTGTAATCAAAGCTGTAATTTCCTATTAAAATATATATCTGATTTTATCCAAAATTATGGCATATTTTGTCAAATGAAAATAGTGGATAACATCAAACTACGTCTCAGCCCATAGCACTGTTTTAATCAGGCTTTAAAAAGTCCAAGAAATTGTTCTATTTGAGAATTTTGACTTGGAAAATGAAATACAATGCTAAGTAGTAATGAAGGCCCAACCCAATCAACCTCACTAATGATGCTTATGAATTCACAGAGCCTGATTAAAGTTACAAAGTGTTGTTTTAATGACTTTATGCAAGCAATTGGCAATTCTACAGTTGAGGTGAATACTGTGTGTATATTTCAGCAAGTAGATACATGCTGATATTTTAATAAAGCATAGTCAGATCTGTTAAACAATAGTGTGTATGAGCCCAAATACAGATGGCAGTTCTCAAGAGCTCATATATTACTTCTGGGGGATGCTGGGTGTACGAATACCAGAATTTACTCTGAGGAAGAACAACATCCTCTAAATGCAAAGAACATCCACTGATATTATTAGATTTATTTATTTATTTGGGTATCCATAGCTCATATTGCATTTTGTGAGCCATAAAATGATTCTTATTGTGAACAACCCTTTAATAAGGAAGATATCACTTACGCGGGCTTAAAACACTGGGGTCCTAATTTCTGGCATTACTCTCTTTCCTTGGAGCCTGCTGTTGGATTGAAATCTGTTGTTCGGTGCCATATAGTTACTGCTGGGTTATCAAGTTGTATGCTGGTGATTCATATCTAAAATTATGCTCCTTTCTTTTTCTTTGTTTTAAATCACACTTAAAATTATGAATAAAGCTACTTCAGGCTTTCTTATATGTTCCACTCCAGTTGAAGTGAAACATCTCCTTTGGTGCCAGGACATTGTAGATATTTAAATTGGCATAGTTCCTTTGAAATCATCAGTCATTCCAGTGTACCAGAGCTCTGGATTGGGTCCTTGGTTCCACAAATTTAACAGACCTTTTCAAAATAAGGAGAAAAGAAAAGGATGACAGACATAAAAGATTTAAGAGAAATAAAATAGCAGCTTATCTAATCGAAAGCATATCTGCCAATAAAGCCATCTACAAGTGTCAAAGGAAATAAACAAAACAAAGCCAGAATTCTGTAATTTGACATGTTTGCTTGACAGATAGTACTTTTGGACCAGCTCTTGTGCCTGGTGTAAGGTGGCATAAGAATATGAATACCAGAGGAGATCTGCAGATTGTATCCACTGAGAATCTGGCCCCTGTTATTTAAAATAATGGTTGTATCGCATGTTCCTCTGTTTGTTTCAATAAGCAATCCACTTCTGAATTAAAAGGCTCTCGGGGTGTTTTCATAAAATCATGCCGGCCATAGCACAAGGTTACTATTGAATCAAGGCATCTTTGAATTGTGAAACTTTTCCTACTTGCATTTTTAACATAATTTTCTATGGTTATGTTCTAAGTGCCAGCCATAAAAAATTTCTATTTGTTCTCTCTTTTGGGTCAGTCACCACTTGGGTGTTTATGAAAGGATCGATGTATATACTGTCCAAAAGGATTTGGTAGGGGGTAGATTTGAATCACAAAAGTGATTATGTTATTTTACTTAGGAAAAAGTCTTTTTTGTACCCTTTTCCATATGAAAAAAGATAAAATCCTATGTAAATAATAAGTGTTTTTCCTGTAATGAATGTTCCTTTCATTCTGCATTTCTGTATAATATTGGAAATTGTGTTTTTATTAGAAGAGGCATTGGATGGAAGCCAACAATTTTTTCTTTTAACTTGATATTTTGGGCTCTGATCTTTGTTAAAACTACAATGGCATGTATCTAGTACAGTCAGAGGTCATTTCTATAGCTACTACCATTTCCTATCATTTCTGGGGAATGTTTGTTTTCAAAACAAAGAATTGGGTTAAAGCTTAAGTATCGTATTTCAGAACATATTTCAAACTGAAATTAAGAATGCTAAAACCTTTCCTTTAAAGGTCAGATGATATTTATTATTATTATAAAAATGATCTGTGATTTATGAATTTAACTTCTCGTAAACCTCCTTTGTAACAGAATATGCAGTCAGAAGCTTAACATTACATTGTTTTCCTTTGACAACGTATCCACGAGACCACTGCAGCTGTTCCTTTACTCACAATAGCAGATTAATTAACACAATCATATGCTGTTGGCTCCTACTCAATGAGTAGGTCTGCAGTGGGATAGATAGGTAAATCCTTTAAATGTGTATGAGATAACGGATATACTATAGTAGTTTCATAACTAGCCAGTTTTGCTTCTGACTAGTCAGCCCTATCAGCAATGGTTCACTGACTACAGAAGCTGTGAGCTTACATTTCAAAGGCAGCCACACCTATTACAGAGCAATAATGCCTGAATCATTGCAAAACTCAAATATGTAAAAGCACAGGAACGCTCAGAAATCACCATATTTTGCTAAATTAACAGGCAATCTGCTTCAAGCATTTTGAGTTTATAGAGTAACCAGGAAAAAAGAAGGGGCATTTTTGTTGGTTGCTTCATTTTTTTTCAAAAAAGTTCAATCACTGCTTTCCTTAAATATCTTAATCTGGTCATTATTCACTTTTTACCCACTGTGTATTAGAAATACTTGTAAGCAGCGGCCATGGCATCAGTTTTAAGCACCAAAAGAATTTTTCATCCATTTCTCTGTGTGTGCTAATGAACATGTGAGCAGCTAAATCTCCTTTTCCTAAACAAACAGTCATCAGCAGCGTGTAAGTATTTATTTGGCAACTTTAGCTGACATTTTAGTGGATGCTAAAACCTTTGTTACCAGTAATATAACTCCTTTTTTTTTCTTTCTTTCTTTCTTTTTCTTTTTTGACTTTAAAGAGAAACATACCCTTTTGGGGAAAGAGGTAAGCAGCAAGTTTAAGAAAATTTCCTTCAGGCTTTCCACTAAAATCCATGAGGAAAAATAATTGTATGCTTTGTTTCATTGTTTACACAAAAACTGAGCGCACTGTGAACTACTACATTAAATTGTCTCATTTAAGGGACAAAGAAAACTCATTGTGAGACCTCTTTTCTGAAAAAAAACACTTGCTAGCTTAATACCATTGAGGTCCTGTCTTGTCCATGTTTTACTGCAGTTGAAGTTACGTGCTTTTACATATTCTATGAGTTTTATGTAATGGTATAAATATGTATTTTGATCATAATAAAGCATAAAAAGAAGGGAACGTGACTGATTTTGATGGAGGGCTTTGCTTGCATAGGAACAGCAGCATCAGACCTAGAGATGGGAGAAAACCAAGTTCAGAACCTTTTTGTGCAACACAGTTGTCGAAAAATAAACATGTTAATAGCATCCAGCTTTATATCTGAGAGTTCTTCTGAGTACCCAAAGCCACTATTTTTGGAGAGGAAGAAACAGGGCTGTCGAGCTGGCTCCAGTTCAGTCAAAGCAAGGAGATTTTTGTAGAAAGGAGTTGGATAGATAATTTTCTTAGCTTCTCCAGAGTGCTTCTGCTCCGTGCTCCCTAATGCTGAAAGCAGAACATGCTCTCGGGTCTTTCACTGTTAGTTTCCCTGTCAAAAATAACTGTAAGAAAAGCTTCTGCTGCCTTCAGCCTTCTCATTTCCCAGAACTGAAATACTTGCACCAGACAGCAGATTCCTGCCCTGCAGAGTAGATGGCTACAGCATATTCTCCCTCCGGCTGACTGAGAAGGCCCTTGGGCAGATGCAGGTACAGCAAATGGATGAGGAGGCTCCCAGGTCAGTGTAAGAGATCCCATTGAGTGTGACTGACTGAGAGATGATAAAATCATTTATGTCCTACAAAAACTTAGTACTAGTGATACTGAGCTTAATTCATCAAGGCATCTAGATGATGTACAACTTCAAGATGTAGTAGTAGTACTACCCAACAAAATTCAGGGGGTTTATCACATTATTTAAATAGGAAGGGGAGGTCCAAGAATTTTAGTGGAGAGTATTACTCACCAGGTGATATACTTTCACACCCGTATTAATCATAGATTTATAATACATTTCCCACTCTCTCTCTCTCTCTCTCTATGTTACTAGATTCATTGTACAGATGAGCAGCTGAAAGCAAAGGAACTAAGAATCTTATTGTCAGCTGAAAAAGCAGTAGCTGCCAGTAGTGAGCTCTTCTGAAAATCAGTCGCTTTTAACCATCCTGCCTAAAGTCACAGGCTTATCTCACTACACTGTTGGATCTAGAATAAATGTCTTGACTCTTGATCAAAGAAACAAAAGGCATCATCTTACATAGTGTCAGTGCTGGGAACAGTGCTCAGGTGTGTTGTGATTTACAGACTGGATTCCAGTTCCCTGTGGATTGCTCCAATGCTATGAGACACAGGTGCTACAGGAATTTTTTGAGCAGGCTAAGGAACATGTTTGGCCACTTGTCAGACTAAAGACCATGCCCTGCCTTTCTCAGAAGGAGAATTTTCCTTAATTTAGTTTGTGTAATTACATTCTTTAAGCCTAAATTGTCCATGCAGTTTCAATTTGATACCATTTTCCTTACTCTGTTTTCAAACTGTCTGTTGTTTCAGGTCCTTTTACATAATTGTTGCTTTCTGTCCCTATGATAGGTGAGGAGGTGCCTGTGTAAAAATACCTGCTACAACCCCTGTTGGACTTTGCATTCTATTAAGATAAAAGTGTTTGAATTTATATGATAAATATTAAGCCTTTTGTGAAATTTTTCTGAAGGTAAACTCAAAAGCTCTCCATCTTCTGTCATCCCAACCCAAATTTAGGATCTGAAAAACTTTCCTCTTTTGCTGGATTGTATTCGTCCCGCCTAGTAGTTTTTCCATTTTAAGGGTCTCTCTGAATTTATGTTAGGGATTCCTGTTTTCCAGGACTTGCAGTGAAATAGTTGTAAATGTCTTCTCCTGTTCTGTGATGCAGCAGCAATGTTTTGTGGGGCTCTTATTGAACAATGCAGAAGACCATTGGCAATGGATGGAGTTTCCCGGCACTGGGAATTGCTGCAATAAAGGTTCCTCGAGAAGTGTTTGAGAACAAAGAGGTACTTGATAAAAGCAAGCAAATGGACAGCTTAGAAAACAAGGTCATACAGAAGTCCATCAGTTTGTACCTGCACAACAAACTGTAAATAAGGACAGTATTTTTTATTTTAAAATAAGATTTGTGTCAAATCCACTCTGCAATTATAAATATTTCATTCAGTGTAACTTTGCAAGTGTCTTGCGATGTGCATTTCTTTTAACAATCTATATATGGAGTGACACAGTAGTATTGATTTGTGTGATAGCTTCTACCTGTGATGTTTGTCTTTTAGTCTGTCAGGTCATCTGTGCTGAAATGAGTTGAACATATGGCTTTAAATATTTAGGTTTACTGTAGACTACTTCAAGGTTGTTGTTGATGCCATGGGGATGGGATAGGATTGGGAGTAAAGTGAATGAGCTTCCTTCTTCCACGAACTTTTCTGTAAGCCTAGGCAAGTAATTTTGTCTATATGCTCCGGTTTCTGCTGTTCTAAAATACATATGAGCTTGCTTTGTTGAATGCATTGAGATCTGTGGATAAACATTTGTGCACAAAAGCTAAATGGTGGTGTTGCAGTGGTTTGTGGTGTGCTGAGCTTAGAGAAACTGAGCCGAGCCCCACCCCTCTGGTTTTTAATATTTAAACAGGATAGTTGACGATTTCCATTTCAAACTGCATCCAAATAGTATTCTCCGAGTTTGTGGCAGATGAAGTAGTTCCCACTTTATCATCAGTTATCAAAACTTCAATTAACAGTAAGTTCATACTGGGGATAATACAAGTTTTGTACATTTTTTTTTTTTCTCTTGAACAGTTATCAGAAGACCTGAGTATGCAAATCTTTCAGGATTCTTTTTGGCCTTTGGATAAGGAAAGTTAAGCTTTTTAATTTTACTGACCTAAACCAATTCTAATGTAGTTTCCTTTCAAATTAAGATGATTTTTATTTAGTTATGAATTAGAGGGTTTGGTCAAAAATATCTTTGCACCCAACTGTCCAGAAATTCCCAGAAATACCACTAAAATAAACATGGTAGTATCCATACTTAGCAAAATTCTCCATTTTCTTCAGATACTAACTGTAACCTCCAGCACTGGAAGGTGTGTCACACAAAAACATATTTCTTTAGAAATGTATGGTTAGGAGTTTTTAAAAGATGACTGTCAGGGGTTGAGTCATCAGTGGCAAATGGTTAGATTCCCACCAAAAAAATGATTTGCCTCTGACAGTGACCTTTATAATAAACTTGTATCACAACATTTGTAAGGTGCAGGACGGACTTGTGTTGGTTTACAAGTCTGTCCTTCACCACAATAGAATAGTGCTGTCCGTGGCAGAATTACTTTACAGGTACATTGAGTTCAGTGCTTCTGTGTTAGCTATAATGGATATCTTGAAAAGTAAACAAATAATTTATTTCCTTAACGTTATTTTTTTCCTAAAAATAAATATTAAAGTTGTTTCTTAAAAACAAAAAAAGCCCAAACCAAACAACACTATTAAATATGAAATAAGCGTAGACTGGGAACAATTACTTTGAGTTTAACTTCAGTAATTGAGCTTGAGGTTTGTTGTGTGCGCTGCTCCTGAAAAAGAATTTGTGCCTGAAAAGCATTCCTGCTTCTTCAGGTTATGTTAGCTGTTTTAATATTAGTTAAGTTTTAATATAAGCTGTTACTTCTTGCAAATTCTGCTGTGCTTATGTCCTTAGATCATCAGAGCTGTAACAGTATTATTACTATAAAATATAGTAGGGAATTGCAGTAAAAATTACTGAAACATATTCTACTTTTAAAATTGGATGGGGCTACTATTGACATCAGCATTAAAAGGCCAAACTGAGAAGATGTCATTACTGACACAGAGGAACATTTTGCCTTTTTTCATAGTGTGTTATTAGTGAGGCATGCCTTGTACATGTTTCCCCAAAGAGTCCAAAATTTCCACGTTACTTCCATTCCCAGCTTCTGCGTTCTGAAAGCCCCACTGTGTTTAACCCAGGGACTCTTTCACAACTCATGAAGCACATAAGTTTCCCAAAACCAAATCCTGGTTTCGCTGAGCTCTAAGCAAAAATGCAGCTTAAACACCGTGCTGGGTTGTGACTGGACCATGAAAAGCACCATCCAGTTTCAATGTTAGGGATGGAAAACTTTGTTCTCTTCCCGTTCTGGTACTATGTTGAGAAATGGGCTGGTATTGAGTTTCTGAGCTTAGACAGCTTTGAAATGAGGAGCTGGTGGAGATGAGATATTAACTTCGAAGTACTAGAAGGATTTTCTGTGTCTGCTGGCCCAGGTTGCAAATGACCTGTGCCTGGTGCTCTTCCTGAACGTGTCTGCAAGAAGTTACACTCCCAACAGCCCTGCAAGAGAAAGAACTGATTTGGCAATTAATCTCAGGCTTCTTCTTTATTGCTGGAGGTCAGGGCTGCAGGGCTTCAGCATCAGCTATGATTTTTACTTCAACAAAATTTTTGTTGCAACTTAAGTGCTATATAAATACATAGTTTTTTTCTTAATGGGTTTGTTAGTAGGTTGCTTTATATTTGAAATACTGACAAATATGCACTTCTTCATTGGAAGTAAACGTTTTTGTCGTATGAGATAGATGACTGATAAGATAAATGCCTGTTTTTTCCCCATACAGGGTATATTCCTAAGGTTGTAAGGACTGTAAAACTCATAAGGGATACGTAATGAAAATTAGCAAGATGGCCATTACCTTGGTGGATGCAGAAGAATCGTTTTTGGCTAGATGTTTTGGCATTCTTACGTTAGTATTTCCATCTTGGTATGCGAACAGGAAACTGTGTTTGATGTAGGCCATTGAAAAACAATGTTTGCATCCAACAGTCTTGCAGAATGCCTCAGAGAAGAGCAGTGTAGATCTGAGGCTTGATGTGCTATACTGCATGGTGATCTACAGTACATGCTCCAGAAGAGTTTTGTTCGGGTTTCTTAATGGGCTTTGACAGGTTGTTTGTAGCTTAATTTACAAATGAATTTGATTAAAGAGCTCAATGAAAGAGTCTATATTCAAGTTTGGATTTGAAGTTGTGGTCTACTAAAATGAAATGGAGGCTCCCAAATTAACACCTCTGGAAATATTTGATTATCTTCGTAGTTTGGGATTGTTTTCCATGCAGATACTCTGTGAAGTAAAAATGAATAAGCTACCCCTTTTGCCACCATTATCAATGACAAGGTTTTCATTTGACTGTAATATTACAGGTGTTATTGTAAGCTGAAGGGTCTTGTGCTGTGTGGTACACAGGTCTACTTCAGTTATAGCTGGGTGATGAAAGAATGTCTTTGTTCTTTCAGTTCCAATTTCTAACGCCAAAAAAGCCTCTTCAGGCCACAGGCTACGAAGGAGCCATGGAGGGAGCAACAAGGCCACAGATGTGTGAAGACAGTGCCAGGAGATGTTTCTTTATACTCAGAAATAAATGAGTAAGATAGTGTGGACTTAACTAGAATGACTGTGCTTGTTTTATGGTGCTGGAACAAATCCCTGGGCCTCTTAGAGTTGCAGCAGGTAGGAAGTTAAATGAAGATTAAACTAAAGGCCAGAAGCGTATTTCAAGATGTATATAGGTTTCATGGTTTTGAATTTTTCCTTGATTCCTGGGCTAAACTCTGTCCTTAAATAATAAAAAGGAAAACTGGTGAGTAACATGCCAGGAAGTAGGAAGAGTTCATCTCCAGGATTACTTTGTCCAAACTGATGCAGGCAATGCAGGTTTTGATTGGAGCTGTGAACAATATGAAAAGATATTTGGGAAGAGCTCCTTAGCTGAAATGGTTAAATATTCAGTTCCATCTTCCTCATTACTAGTGGATTTTCATTTTGTTATAGTAGTGGTCGGCAACAGCTCAGAACTTGATTTGTCAAGACAAGTATGCTCTGCAAACAAATGATTACATTCTATATGAAGGCATTATCACTAAATCTGAAAAGAAAATATTACAGGCAGAAATTATAAGGAGAAGTTTATAAAACAAAGATATCCTTTGGCAGAATATGCTCTTATAATCAAGCTTTTAGCATACCATAGTTTAAAAAAAATAGAAATTTTGCCCACATATACACTAATAAAAATAAATCTGTTTCCGATTACTAACTATGCAGCACAGGTGCTTGTTTGTTACGAGAGAGGCATGTTCATTAATTTTCAGCTATGAAAAGTGCACTGTGCCATAAATATACAATTCAAAATGTACTGCTGATAAATGAATACACAGATTGTTAATGTGCCAGAGTAGGGTATTGGGCATAAAACACATGCCAAACAGGAGCACATTGGTGATGTGCTAATGCTTTTAAATCTGGGTTTAATGTAGGCACATAACCAGCTTTTTACATTATTGCACTAACTTTTACCAGAATTTAGGGCAATATCTATTTTATGGGACGTTTTACTTTCTAGTATAATAATACTTTATACCTATATAGCACTATCATCCAGGGATCTCAAAGCACTTTACAAACATTAATTAACTAAGCCTGTCAAATAGGTAAACTGAGTTTTACAGCAACTAGGTGGTTGTACTGGAAATAGAGCCCCGGAGTTCAGATTCCCTACCTCTTTTTTTCTTTTCTTTCTTTTTTTTTTTTTTTTTTTTTTTAAAAAAAACCATCCAGACCATACAAATGTTCAGATGGAATTTGTAAACTGTAGGAGATAGTCTTCTATGACATTTTTTCCCTTGACTGCTCCCCCCTTTCAGTTCTGCCCCCACTCTGATGCTATTCTCAAGGCTTGCGTGCTCTGTCATCCAACTGTTTGTCCAGAGACAGCCGTGCTGAGCTGGGCTTCACCTGGCTTTCTGACCTGATTGCTGGGTGATGAGATGGAGAGTTTGCTGTGAAGTAGTGCAAAGCTTTTTTTCCTCTGTAGTCACTGAATGCACACCAACAGGACTGCTGAATTCCTGTTCCTCTCATTTCTTTCCAAGATTTCAGCTAGGAGATACCTGAACCTTGCACGGGGGGCTTTTATCTTACACCTGGAGACCTGTGTACGTTTTAAATTAGAGTTCAAACTGGGTATTGTTAATGGTTTCAGCCTAGCAGGGCAGAGTAATAGCAGTCACTGTGGGGTTGAAGTAATTTTCATCTGTGAGTCGAGGAGGTGCCGTGCCGAACTGCAGTGCGTGCTGCTGGTTAAGCACGAGCCCCGTTGGCAGTGCTGCGTGGAGAGCGGTGCGGTTCCCGGCTCCTTAGTGTCACCTCGGCTACTAATGCTCATAGTGTCTTACTCCACATCTTCAAAGCCCTTCGCAGTCATTGACTGCAATTCTTATGGTTCCACCGTGTGGTAAATGTTAACTCCCTTTTATAGATAGGAACCTGAGATGCAGAAACATGAAACAACATGCTCGAGATGATGTAGCAGGTTAGTGGCAGGCATTTTGGGCTTAACGTTCCTAATTGTGCATCTAGCGTCAGAGTTTTGTTATAGCCCCGTTATGAGGCACCAAATATGCAAATACAATAAATCTGCTATCCTGCCGTGTGGGAACTGGCCATCTATAACCTGTAAATCCCTCTTTCCTGTTAATTTCCAGTGGAGTTTGGCAGAAGTGGTTAATTTTAGTGCATCAATTTCAACAGGATTTTAAGGTGGATGGGGATTGAAGGATAGGGAATGATTGGAGTATCTTTTTATGAATAGCCTTTTGCCTTTATAAGCTCAGAACGTTG